>NW_010422656.1:2280-7579 GCF_000710305.1 Buceros rhinoceros silvestris | reverse complement strand
ACAAATTGACAGACAGTAGATAACAATGTTTGCCATGGACAGAAATTGAATCTTTCTTCGCATTAAAGAAATCTTCTTTATTTAATTGCCATTTCCACGTGCCTTTGTGCTTTGCTTCTAGCCAGCTGCTAGAAAGCTGACGTGCTGCCAAAGAGCATATTTTTGATTATTTCTGGCCCGCAAGCTTTAGGAAATACCAGCAGTTGCGCTAAGTCCGTTCTCATGAGAGAGCGAGCACCAGTTTGCCTATCAAAGAGCTTATAATAAGCATCTACACATGTGTTTGTTTATTCAAACTGCTAAAACTTGGGGAGATTTATTCATCACGAGCGCGGGGTCACATACTGTTAAATGTGAATTTCCTCCTTTTTTTTCTAATGGAAAGCCTGAGCGACGGTCTTACGCAGCATCGCAGGCAACGCTGGGGAAGCTCGCGCTGTGCCCTGTCTGCAGCGGAACAGTTCCAGCTCCGTCTCTCCTGACCAGCGTCCCTGTGACTGCGTTGAAAAGCTGCAGTTCCATTTAGCAAAGGCACTTGCAGCTGTTGTCGCGTTGGTTGAGCGTAAGATCCTGCAGAGAACGGCCCTTCCCCGAAAACCCGGATCCGGTAGCACGTGGTCAGATGCAGGGGGTAGTGTGGTGGCTGGCGCTTGCTTGTGTCCCAAGTGCTTTCTCGATAATCAGTGGCATGTAATTTTTATTTTTAATCTAGGTCTTATCAGCTTTATTATCCTTCTTTTATTAGCAATTTAAATTATACGTGGGTTTGATCTAAGATTATTGATATTGTTATGTATTGTGGGATTTTTTTTTAATTTAATGTAATACCATTTCTTCATGTTTCAGTTTGTAAAATACCAGAATATAATTGCAATATGTAACTTCTAAATTATGTTACAGTGGTGCTTAAGAAAAAATATGTGCATTATTTAATTTAAATGTTTGTTTCGTACTTTGTCTTGTGAACCCTTTTGTACAGGGAGGAAAGATTTATTTTTATGGGTTAAGGATAATGGGCCTGAAGTTAAAGAAAAGCCGCTATTTATTCCTATCTGGTCTTTATTCCTGTGTTAGTTGTGAAGAAGCATCACAAATTCTGCAGCTTACCGGTGCTTGGTATTGACAACTGTAACAAAATTTTAAAATATATTTTCACATAGAAGACAGACTTTCTTTTCTTTAATTTTAGCAAAAGGAAGTCTCAGTAAGGAAGAGCTGTAATCCCAAAATCGAGTCAATATTTTTAAGGTTTTAACTCCAGTTTGCCAATCTGGAAGATGGTTTATAGAACTTAGTTTATCTTTGCTTTATCTCGTGGTAGTTTGTTTTCCTTAGAAGTCTGAAAAGAGAGCTAAAAAGAGAGCTGAAAAGAGAGCTAAAGAGAGAGCTGAAAAGAGAGCTAAAAAGAGCTGCATCCTGCAAGTGCTGCGTTATTGGCGTTTTCTGAGGAACTGACTTGTGGCTTCCTGGAAATAACGATCTGTGTTCAGGAGTGTTGCCTGCTGCCTGCACCGAGGCTGATCTGCAGCTCTTACAGGTGTATTTTAAAATACGGAATTTGTCATTGCAAAACGAAATGCTGACATGCCATTACTGGGTTTCCCATAGGCGTGTTCCCTTTGTGATTTGAAGTGGAGGTGAATTCAGAATCCGTTCACGGGGATTTTGTGTCCCGTCACAAATTGAGGGGTGACAGGCTGCGCCTCCAGGAATCCTGATCCAGGAGCGAAGGTGCCTTTCCTTTTGCTCTAGTCAAAACGGAGCATCTAGTACAAGCACAGTGTGTTACAAACGGTCCAGCGATGATTTATTCTTACTGCATTTTGTTTGGAACAGGTGAAATTTTATTTCCCCAAATGGCTGCCACTCACAGTTTTCACTAGATCGGTGTCACCGCACCGGGACGTTGTCTGCCAAGTTATTTGTGTCATGTTTGTAAACGCTCTGCTGGACTTTCTTGTGGTAACCTACAGCTGCTGCTTTTCTCCGTTTCATAGGAAGCGGTGAAAAAAAAACCTGTACGAGGTGCTTCCAGACATGTCACTTTACACGGGGTGTGTGTGACACAAATGCATCGTTAAACCACTCCTAGGGCAAGGGTGTTTCCTCTTGTTTTCCCTGAAGTGCTTACAGGGTTTTTTAGTCTCTTTTGGCTTGCGAAGCTGTTTTGATTTGTTTTCTTGGACTCCTTTATTGTGTTAGTCAACCTTGTCCAGTTGCATTACAAGAGTGTTTCAAAACAGAATCCCCGTTGCAGGGACCTCAGTTTCGGATGCATTGCCTCTGCCCAGGGCAGAGGCTGCGTGCACAGAAGAGACTGATCTGGTTCCAGGCTGGGCCTTAGAAAAGGGGTGCAAGATCAAGCCTAAGGTATTTAAAGTTGGGTTTAAGTATTTTGATGTATTTTCTCAGGTTGGAGACGCAGGTACGGTAATCCCTGTTGTGGGGAAGACACCTCACGATCAATGCAAGAAGTTTCCTGGCATTCTTTACACTTTACACTTTACACTTGACAGGAAAAAAGCGGGTGGTGTGGGACAATACTAACGGAAATACTGACGACATGCAGGCCCTGCGTTCTACTCCTACTGCGTAGGAGCGCAGTATAGTCATTCAAAATCCCTTTGTGATGTGCAACGGGACCAGTCGAAGGTTGGCAGATCTTCTGGTCGATGATTCCTGTGCCCATAACCGCGTGCAGCGCTGTACAAAGCCACGCTGCGTTACCTGGGGCACGCTCAGACACTCGCGGTGTGCTGTGCCGCGCGGTGGCCCGGGGCTGCCTTCGCAGAGCCGCGGTGCCTTTGCCCTCCTGTTCGGTAACGGCGTCGCTCGCGGTGCCGCGTGCGTGTTCAGACGGGTATCTACGGGCACTCGCCGGCAGCACCCTGCAGCAGACGGTTGCGGAGCCACTGCCGCGGCTCTTCTGCCGGTGGCGCTTGTGCACATGGTGGGAGGGAGCTGCTGCAGATCAAACGTTCGTCCCTCTCCCCTCGGAAATGAACCCTGTGGGACAGGGGGACACGGGAAGCCGTGGCTCCATCGCAGTGGCCACCAATTCCTTCCGCTGCTTTCAGGAGTGGAAGAACACGTATGGCTTTAGTTATTTCTTTAGTAATAACAAACCTAATCAACACTTCAATATTATGGATTTTAACGAGGACACCTCTCAACTGTTTGACGATTATCAGCTTCTTGGATGAGCTGCATTTCATATTGCTCCTGCTATTTCACAGCTTTTACAAACAATTGCTCTGACTGTTCTTTAGGAATGTAACGAAACAGTTTAATTACAGCACGATGTAAAAAACCTTTATCACTTCTTACATTGTTTGTTATCTGACACAAAAGCAAATTTTTGTTAACATTGCCAGACCCTCATCGCTAGAGCTAATGAGTGTTTAACAAAATCAAGGTACCAATATTAAAGAGGAAAAAAAAAAAAAACCCAGATCACTGTTGTTATGTTTTCAGGATAAATAGGGAACTTTCAAAGAGCAGACGCTTCCCACAGGGAGTAGTCAAACCTAATTCTCATGGAATGCTTGTTTCCCGGTAAAATACTACTAATTCAAGCCAAGTGGCCAAGTTTCTTTCTGTCAGAACAACGCAAATGACATTTCCAAGGAAGAATGGGAGCCCTGGTCTCACAGGGGTTTGTAGGAAAGACGGTGTCTTGCACTTGTGAATGTAAATATTACACGTAGCTGAAGATGATGATGCATTCTCAAAAGTTACCAGCCTACTGATCTAGGATGAAAAAACTTGAACTAAACACTTTTCTTCCTTTTTACATTCTGATTTTTTTTTTTCTGTCTCCTTTAAAAATAAGAGGTTGAGTTCACAGTGTTGGTATAGATACTGGTAGGAACCTACGTGCTTTAAAAAAAAAAAAGTCATCCTTTAAGATTGAATGTAAACACAGTTAATTTGAAATACGGTTTTGCCTTAATCATTAAAAAGAAAAATAAAGTATTTTTAAAAGTTAATTCAATGACTTGTGCTGATCTTTTATTTCCAGGAAGGTAACGTCACGGATTTGAGACAAACATAGCTGTTACCCTCTGCTGGCTGCCTCTTGTATGTCATGCAGAGCAGCTGCCCCGTCTGAAGCAGGTCTCTCTCATTCAGTGACCGCGCACGCACGAGCAGCTTTTACGTGCACACGAGTAGTTCTCTTCTGGGCTCTTGTACAAGGCACTTACAATCTCAAGCGATAGCTTGCGTAAATGTTCGCAGAATCGGGACCCTGGAGAGATGGGTGGTGGCACCCCTGGGAGTGGCGACACCCGCTGCTCCTTCTGCAATGGTAGCAGTGGCGTGACGGTGTGTTTTGTGCTGCTTCGCCGCGATTATGAGCTTGAATGATTTGGCCTCGACCTGATTTGCCATACAAACCCCTGCTTCAGAGAACATTTAGCTGCTTAACTTTATACCAGGGAGTAATTGTGCTGATTTTTCATAGTGAACAAGAGCGGGTAAGCAACCTTTGGTTGCACTGGTGCCCAGGGTTTTTGGGTGCTAACCCAGATCGAATATTTGGCAACGCGTTGTGTTAAGTATCTTTATTACATAACAAGATGTGTGTATTGCAAGGACGTTTTAAAGGCGGGATGATATTTGAAGCATCTTTAAAGTGCCGATGCTCTCAGATTCACTGTTAGACGCGCCTTTTAAATCTGGAGTGTGTGTAATATGCACATATACGTTGCAAATATATTTATATATCTACGTCATCAGTTTGTCTCCTGCCCCACCGTGCTGCTGCGCCCCTCCATTCTCACTGACCGTGTGACCAGTTTGAGACATTCATTGAATCCGCTTCTACGTGAGGTGAGGCAGACAAACCGATCTGGTGAACACGGCTTCCATTACGTTGGTTTGGGGAGGGTATGTCACAGGTAATTGGTTTCCCTCAAGAATCTGGGGATTTGTTAAAGAGTGCTGAAGCAAAAACTACAGCAGAGGATAAAGAATCACATTTCTTCATCAGCCGTGCTCAGGAGCCGGAAGGCCTGGTTTTGAGCCACAGAAAGTACTCGAGAACCTGATGAAACCAGACTGTAAAGGCTTTGATAACTTGAAGAATAGTCCTCGTGCCTGGTAAGTTTGGGCATGATGTCATTTGGTCTTTGAAATCGCGTATATACCAAAACATACTGACACAGAGACCATAGCGCTCGTGTTCCCTGGGAACATGAGAAGGTAGAATCTGCGTGTTCTAACAGCTGGGCACAGGTAATAATCCTTTGTCATTCCAGGAAGTGCCAAACTGAACGTAGATCGATCGTCTTTCCCT
>NW_010422656.1:0-2228 GCF_000710305.1 Buceros rhinoceros silvestris | reverse complement strand
CCCTAAAGCGCGAGCCAGAGATGACAGAACACATCTGCCAGCCCTGGGCTCCTGAACCACTTGGTGGTACGGGCTGGAAGTCTGCTTTTCGTCACCTCAGAGGGGCGAGTAACCAGGTAACTGTGAAACAGAGGTACCCTTGTCGTCTTTTGTTGAGATAAATAAATGAGCTGTGCTGGGCAAATCAAAAATTCTGTAGTTACAGATTTGGCTCCCTTTAAACACTGAGTCGATAGCCCCTCTGGTACAACTTCACAAGCACTCGAAGGCACGGTCATTTCTGAGGGCTTTAAATGATTCTTCTGTCCCGTCGTGATGGTAAAGATAACGAATAGGAATGAATGAGTTAACTGCATTTTTCTTAAGGGGCGCAGGGGAGGTCGAAGCGGGGGAGAACAGCTGAGAGACTCTAGATCCTTCGCAGCACATTGGTAGGCGCGTCCCCCGGTCTCGAGGCAGACTTGCACGTCATACGCCTGAAAGGCACGTTCTCCTTTAGGCAGGAACTGCACTAGCCAGGCTTTTCAAGACTGCTTTCAGGCTCAGAGTTGAGATACAACCTGTTGCAAACATTGTGAAATACAGGCAATAAAATGTTTTAGAAAGATATTTGCTGGTGTAAATGTACGATGTGATCTCACCGAACTGTGTTGCTTTTTTGACAGCTTCATCATAAAGCTACAATTTTAAGATGAAAAAGTGCTGTGATTCTCTTCCTGGCATCATCTCCCATTCTCTTCGCAGTTGCGGTTTTAGCGTCGGATACGCCTCTCTTATTCGTACGGAGCAGACAGATACACTGCGCCTTTCGAGTCGTTATGTCTAACAGACCGAAACTTAACACCACCCGTTTTAAATAAGTTTCATATCACCTTCTTGGAAACACGGTCTCTTGGTACTGCAAAAGGGAATCTGAAATGTTGATTTCTCACGTGTATCTTTTTTTCCCCAACTAAAGATGTAGGCGCATTTTATGTCTTAAAGCACCTAGAGCTTGAAAAGGATACTGGTAAGTCCATTATTGCTCCTCTAGTAACTGCAAGAAATTCCAGTTCTCAACAGAGGCACCAGTATTCCAAGTTCAGGGAAAAAAAATTAGGACACTCAGGCATCCTAAAGAACTGAAAATAACTCACTGAAATAATGTTGACTTCTGTTGACAGACACATGGTTCATTCTGTTAAAGTGATTAGGTTTAGATGTTGACAGATGACAAGTGCTGTGGACGAAAGAGTTGAGAAGAGAGGAGATGTTAACCAAGGCATTAACGGGTTCTGAACCGATGACCGACGAAAGCTTGAGTACGTAACGAGGTCTGGTGATTAGGAAGCATCTAGACGTATCCTCAAGGTGTGTGAGCAAGCGGCTTTACGTAAACGCTGCCTAAACCTTCCTTGTAATTAAGTCAAAGTCAACACAGATAACCGTGAAGCTAATTTTTAAGCTAAACAACCTGCTGTTTCCCTAACAACTTTTTACCCTTTTTTTGACTGAAAAGCTGTTTCTGAATTCCCTGTTCTAGCTGCGGATTAATCGCCCAGTTCAGGGAAGAACTGGTCTTGCTAACTGAACTTTTCTGCTTGCAGGTTAACTGGTGTGAAAGTGAAGAGGAGGTCACGTCTACTTGTACAGCGTGAACGGGACGTGCGAAGGGTCCGCTTCGGGTGCTGTGTTGACGTGGACTGGGAGCTGGGCTGCAAAGGGACTGCAAGTGGACGGGATTTGCAAGTATCTTCTTCTTTTGTGTTATTATTTTGGTATTTTATTATAAGAGCGCCTATCTTCAGGAGGTCATAATGTTGTGAGAGTATCCAGATTATAATCTGGAAGAATCTAGATACTTCCATCAGCATCTGTGACACTTTTATTGTCATAAGAGTTTTATTTTGGACTTAAATATGCTTTGAGTTCCTCGCCTCCTGTAATCTTCTCAGGACAGCACTGTCGGTTTAACAATTGCTGTACCCTCAGTTTCTTGGCTGTGCACTGAATAAAGCCGGATAAATCTACCTCGGATGTCCGTGATGCTGGGAGAGGGTCAGGAACACCACAAAACATTGAAATAACAAATGTGAAAACTGGACACGGTTCCTGTGCTACACACTGTTTGGTTTTTTACTGCATGTGTTTTACGCGGTGACAACGAGCTTCGCCGTCTTTCTGGCTCTTCAACACCTCGAGGGCGTTCTGCTGGCAGCAGTCGCTGCACGGCGGCGTCGGAAGCCAAG
>NW_010422655.1:69984-71652 GCF_000710305.1 Buceros rhinoceros silvestris | reverse complement strand
CAGCCCCGCTGCCCTGTGCCCTGTGCCCGCAGCCCGCCCGGCTCCTGCTCACGGGTGACCTCTTTGCCCTCGGGGCGACAGTGCGGACCCAGCCACGCCAGCACCTCAGTGCCCCACGGGAGAGGCTGCCCCCGCAGCCCCTGCTACAGAGCCTGCCTCCACCACGCACCCGCACGCTGCCCGGGTACCTCGACACCGCTCTGCCGCCCTCCAAGGGAAGCCCGTGGCACAGGGATGCGGACACAACAGAGTCCTGGGCCAAGCACTGCCCCGAGGATGCCTGGTCCCTTTCCCACCGCACTGCAACCAACCCACCCATGTACCATTGCAGCTCCACACTTCTTCTTGCCCTCTCTTCCACTGGAACTGGAGACACCTCCTGCATCCAGCCTTGCCAGAAGCATGCTGGGAAGATACGCGCGCACACACACACCCCTCCTTCCTACAGATCTAGGCCAGCACCCAGACCCTACAACACACCCAAAGTGGACAGCGTTCACCATCTCCATCCCAATGGGAGGACGCTACCACCACAAGCCCAGGCCCTTGCTTGTGAGCTGTGCAGTTCCATCACCTCTATGCTCCCTGAGTACTGGTCCTGGTCCTGGTGCAGCTACCAGGGCTGCTCGCTGGCCCACCGCTCGCCTGCTACAGCCAGAGACTCCCCTGGTCACCAAGGGGCTGTGGGGCACAACACAAACCTACGCAGCCTCTTCTCCTCCTGTCGTGCCACCAGAGGTGCACTCGTGTGTGATACCTTCAGGGACAAAGCGCCTCTCTGCTTTTCCCACCTGCATTAAGTGCCCCAGCCTTGAAGACCATGACGGTGTGGGTGACACTTTCCACAGGAAGTTTCCTCATTTCTCATCCTTTCATCTTAAGACTGAGAGACCTTCCCTGAGGAGGTCCTAGAGCTCCCTAATCCTCCTTCCTCCCATCATCTCCTTCCACAGTTCCTTCATTTCCAGTGACACCCAATCTGGTAGTCCCCAGGCTCAGGACTCTTCTGTGCTCCATGCAGAGAGATGCCCTGAAGACCCCTTGGTGCCCTCAGCCATCCCAAGAACCTGTACAGGAGGCCCTGAAAGTGCTCCGCTCGCCATGAGGTCAGCCACTCGCTTTCTTGGCACGTGGCTCCTTCCCTCCTTTGAGGACTGAGCTACACTACGGGCAAGGTGTGGTCCAAATGCCTGGTCAGGCTCCCTTCGTGATGCCCTGACTGCTCTGCCCAGCTCACTGGCCAGACTGGGGTTTGGCTGCATTCAGCACCCCTCTTCCCATCACATCTTCCACTGGCTTGGACCTGCTTCACTAATGCCACCACTTCAGCACAAAGACACCATTCCAGGCAAATATGTCCATTCCAGTTCTGCAGCCACACATATCACCAGCTCCAGAGCACCTACCACCGGCTGTGCACGTCCTCCTGTTTGGCCCATTCAAGCTGCTCTGATGTTTCACTGTTTGTCAGGACACTCTGCGCTACGTCATCTCCTCCACTCCCACACAGGGGAGTGTTGGAAACATCTGCCACGCTGCCTCGCTTTTCACACCAGGGGTTTTCCCGGTGGAATCACACACTTAATCTTCACCCTACACCATGCCTGTCCCACACAACTGCCTCTCACGTTTTCTGAGCACAGAGTAGGAGGTCCTGGCCTAGACTCC
>NW_010422655.1:67351-69803 GCF_000710305.1 Buceros rhinoceros silvestris | reverse complement strand
CCTACAGCAGACAAGCAGCGACCTCTTCCTCCCTCTTGGCTTTGGTTGCATGGCTCCGTTACTCCCAAGGTTTGCTACTTCTCTGCTCCCTCGTGGCAGCTCTCAAGGTGGGTTTGCACTGCTCTACACCCGCTGGGCAGGGTGTCCTCACGTACGTGTCAGCGCAGGCGGTGGTGTATGACCACCACCCACCCACAGCAGTGCCTGATCTAGCCCTGGGCAGAACAGCCTTCACCGATGCGTCTTCCCTTGGACAAGGCTTCGCCAGCCAGGCCGGGCAGCGCTGCGCAGGGTGTCCTCACGTACGTGTCAGCGCAGGCGGTGGTGTATGACCACCACCCACCCACAGCAGTGCCTGATCTAGCCCTGGGCAGAACAGCCTTCACCGATGCGTCTTCCCTTGGACAAGGCTTCGCCAGCCAGGCTGGACAGTGCTGTGACCACTGCCGGTGTTCCTCAGGAGCCTCGGAGCACACTCAGGAGCACTTCCCAGCATGGGATGCCTCACACCCTGTATCAAACAGCCCAGCAGCAAAACACGCATTTGGGCCCATCAGCATCAGGACAGCCAAGGCCATGGGCCCTGTCTCCAACCAGACCTGACCTGCCAAGCACTGCCACATAGCCACAGCAGACGTGACACGTGAGGGCCCTGCAAAAGGCACCGGTTACACCACCACTTCACCCTTCCCCATTCCTGCACCGTAACCCCAGGCGTTTCCTGGTACCTTTGGCGGAGGCATTGTTCTGCGAGGATGATGAGGGTCTCCTCTGTGTGAGGAAAACACCGGGTGCCATCGGCTGCGATCCCCTGTTAGGCTGGGCGACCCCAAAGGCGCTGGCCCCCGCGGTGTACTCGTGATCTGTGAGGCTGCTGGCCTGTGACTCCAGCTTCGGCTCTGGCGAGCTGCCTTCCTGAGCCGGTTTGTTCACGTTGTTGGTTGACAGCTTCTTTTTGGTATTTTTTTTCTTCTTGCCTTTTTGTTCCTCCTTTAAAATGACAAACATGAAGCTCAGATTAACCCCCAGAAGACCTTTAGCTACGGCAAGGGCCAGCAGCGTTGCTTAGGGTCCTGATACAATGAAAACCCATGAAGTTGGCCGCGTACAAACTGCTCGCGGTCTGTTCCGACACTATCGCGTACGCATTTGCCTCTCTTGCCTCTATGTGAGCGCCTCATGCAGAGCCTCCTGGTTTGGTAGCTCTGCTTTGGAACATCGCAGCGAGCAGGGGCCAGCCAGGACCGAAACGACCCTGCCTTGGGAGACCAGCGTGGCTTTGCATGAACAAATCTTTCGATGGTCCACAAACACTGGCACCTCCTATCTTCAGGGATCTTCACACCCTTTCACAACAGCAGGGAGGGTATTAAGCATCCCACCGATTCACAGATTCTGCTTCCTGCCGGGACACTCACGTTCTTGCTCAACCTGTATCTGCGCTTACACAGATGTACCATGAGAACAGCGGGCTGTCACTGTCCCACTCCCCTCGCCTACCTGCTTCTTGACGACACCCTGCTACCATTCTTGGAGCTCTTCTACTCACCAGTATGCATCCTAGCAGCTCAGTGCCACCAAAACCTGCATCTCCAGCAACCTGCCAAGGTGCCTCATCAACGTGGCTCCAGCAGACCTCGTCACCTTCGCGCCTCACAGTGCCATGCTTGTGGGGCATCTATCTGACCTCTTCAGAGACAAGTACTTAACAACAGCCAAAGCGCCTCGATATCTTTGCTGAACTGACCCATAGTGACCCACGGTTCACCAAATCTTGGGAAGTAAGTCCTTACACTTCCCAGCAGCCCATTTCCACCAATCAGAAGCACCAGTCACACCAGCCAGGCTCTCAAACACACACCAATACGCGGTTCGCCCTCCTTTCGGGCAGCTCCTCCGGTCTCAGCCTGGTGGCTCTGCTCACTCGCTCATGCTTCCCTGAGCTTCCACACATCGCCTGCTCTGCGCCGCGGTGTTGTCAGGTACGCTGTGATGCTACTGGACTTTCAGCCCGATGGTTTCCCATGTCACTGGCATGAATGAACACCGAGGAGGACTGACACTGCACTGCTCTTTGGGCGGGACTGTCCTGCTGCGGGGGGATGGGGCTTTCAGCTTCTCAAGCAACCTCACCTGCTGTGACAACTTTGCAGCAGCAGCGGCGAGTCCAGTCTCGATGGAGGCGACTCTCGTGCCCTCTCGCACCGGTCTGTCTTGTCGAGGCACCGAAGGGCCCACTCGTGCTACAAGGAAAGCAGATGCAGGTGAGACATGCAGAACGTGCCCGTGTGAGCAGCACAACCACCCAGCGGGCAGCGAGGCTCTGTCCTCCGGAGCAGGGAGGCCCAGAGGTGCCACAGCCTCTGCCCTTCCTTCCCCAGGATGGCAGAAAGGTGCCTCCAGTCGCGGTGGCTTGGGGAGAAGCTGCTAATGAAGATGTAACATATCTGAG
>NW_010422655.1:59499-67231 GCF_000710305.1 Buceros rhinoceros silvestris | reverse complement strand
CCACCTCCCCTGGCAGGTGCGTGTCCCTAAAGCCAGCACCACACAGGAGATTTCTGCCTATGGTACGGGTACGAGCGGCTCCGGCATCACTCCCAAACAGACCGTGCTCGCTGCCCCATCAGCTGGGGGTACACATGCAGCGCCACAGGCTGATGAGACCCGGGCTGCTGTGGAGACTCCCCTGGTAGTGGGCCACATCAAAGGAACCCCTGGCCTGTCACCGCCTCTCGTGAGGCGTAACAAAAACACTCTCCAGACCACAAGCTTTGACTGAACCTGGAGGAGACTGTTACCACACTCTCATTCCTCTTCACCCAGTCAACGCGTGAAAGCCATGACCACTCAGCTGCCTGGGATTTCACTGTTACACCACCGCTGAGATGGCCACCAATTGTTCCATTACCAAGAGTGTGAAGAAAATAAATCAACAACCCACCGAGGAATAACTTTTTCTGATTGACCGATGACAGAAGGCAGCTAACACTGCTCAACATGAGTCCTAGCGCATGACACCTCCTCCCACCGCACTGGAAAGGATTAATCCTTCGCAGGATAAAGAAACTGCTGGTTGGTTGGCCTTACCATTTGCACATTCCTTGAAACATGGCCATTTTTTTAGGGAGCTGCATGATTTAGCTTGAGTCTGGGCAGTGCAGACCATATGGACTTACCTGTTGGACTGTAAGGGGCATCATCTGAACTTTTCCTTTTCTTTGATCGGGATTTGAATACTGGATTATCTTCATCTGATTCGAGAGAAGGGTAAACTACAGTAGGAAACAAAGGCAATTGTTTCAGTGCAGGAACATAGGAACAGCTCTCCCCTGCTCTGTACAGCTCACAGCTAGGACAGCGAGGTCCCCCAGAAGTGCCACTGAGTGGTGACACAGCTCCAGGGACTTTCTCCTGCTCTCAGCGACATGCTACACTTGGGAGCTGCTGTCATTAAACTGTTACCAGGTACTTTTAGGATACACAGTGAAACTTCCCAAGACAGTTAAAATCATTCTTCTTCTGGTCTGTGGAGCAGAAGCACGGCTAGGAGAGACACGAAGAGGTTTCCGTATCTCCAGCAGGACAGGTAAGGAAGCCACGTCAGCCAGCACTTCACACAGCACCACACCTTCCTGGCCCGTATGACTCCTGTGCAGTTGGGCAGAGACATCCAGTACCCAAAACAAGAATGTGGAAGGACCCTTCCCAGGCTTTTGGGATAAAGACCAACTTATGTGTCTAAACCGTGTCCTGGGCTGGGCTCTGAAGTTTCTGTAATGTTGTTCTCACTGCATTTGACTTCCTCGTCAGCTGCCATTCATTGCACCTCTGATGATTCTGGCATTACTGTGGCATCTGGCCACTGATACTACAAGTCTGCTGGTCAGATGTGGCACAAGCAGAGCCTCCGGAAGCCAAGTCTGCTCAGAGCAAAGACTCTCCATTCACTGACAGCACAGACACACAATGAGCAAATCCCACCCTCAGCAGTGCAGGGCCTTGTTCAACCACCCCCCATCCAACAGCTTCATGGAGCTGCCCCTTCCCAAAGCACCTTCCAGCATATCCCAGTGCACGCAGCGCACTAGGCAGCCTTGGGCAACATGTCGCAGCGTCTCCAGTCTGCCTTGGCACCTCTGTTAACAATGTGGAGAGACACACTCTGCTCTTCCAGCAGTAACAAACGATTGCTTGTGGCTGTGCTTACCAGGGAGACTTCGGCACACACATAAACTCAATGCTTACACTGCTTAAACTTCTATCAACTTCTTGCCCTCTTTGGGACTTCAGCCTTTCTGGTCCCTATCAATCTTCACATTATCACTTCATTTCCTCACTTCTTATACTCAAAAAAGCTCCTGCAGATTACAGCAAAACTGATACCACTGGTGCAAACTGGCTTTGTGCCCATTTCTGCTTCAGACGCCTGCGTTCTCTGCCCATACCAAAATACCATCAGATCCCTTTTCCAAGTAAAAATTCAACTTCTCACTCATCTTAGCTGGAGATTTTACTGCTATTGTGCAGATAAGGACATTTCTGTTGTAAGTACCAGCACCTGTCACACATTCTTGGGACAGTTCCCTGTTTCTTGGCTGTGGTTTCCGTGGGCTTCCATGCTTCTGAAGATCTTCTGATTGCGACAGGCTTCAAACAGAGTCTACCTGGAGGCCACATCACCACCAGCTCTGTAGCCAGTCCACCTATCACACGGTGTTTGCTTCATCTTGCCGTGCAGACCTTGTGCTATCTGCACTGCCTGCCAAAGCACCCAGCCCACTTCCATGCGACTGAAGGGGAGAAACATGGCGGGTACTTGCAAACATGCCCAAAGATGTACCTACGTACCCGGGCGCACACTCACTCGCTGCTTCGTTTGTACTGACCGTAATCCGAGTCTTTAAAACAGGCATCCAAGTGGTCCTGATCTTCATCGTAATCTTCGATGTCAATGCTGTTCTTTGTGCTTTTCTTCAGTAACCGCTTGCCGGCATTTTTGTTGCTGCCACCACCCGTTTTTTTAGAGTTTTGTGTGGAGATGGAGTTATTCTTTGCCTGGTTGGTCCCCCACGACGTCTGGAGGCAGGACTCTGATGACTGAAGGTTTGCCATCGATAGCATGCCCTGGATGGCTTCTTGCGTGCTGGGTGAGGCAGGTGGCTGGCTGCAGGGAGCAGAGAGAAATACAGAGCTGTTAGTGATGCCGGAAAACCACGAACCCCTCACATGAACCACTCCAGGATCTGCTGGAAGGGCAAGATGGTTCCACAGAAAGTAGGGTGAGGTCAAACAACGTGTGAGTTCTGACTGGCATGTTTGCTTAGTGAGGTGGGAGAGAATTACAGAATCACAGAATCATTTTGGTTGGAAAAGACTTTTAAGCTCATTGAGTCCACCCTTCCTCCCAGCACTGCCAGGTCCCCACTGAGCCCTGTCCCTCAGCACCACAGTGACACAGCTGGGAAACACCTCCAGGGATGGGGACTCCACCACTGCCCTGGGCAGCCTGGGACAGGCCTGCACAACCCCAACAGGGAAGAAATTTTTCTTCAAGTCCAACTTAAATCTCCCCTGGTACAATTTGAGGCCATTTCCTCTCATCCTATTTCTTGCTACTTGGGAGAAGAGACAGACCCCCACTTCACTCCAACCTCCTATCAGGGAGTTGTCAAGAGCCAGAAGGTCTCCCCTGAGTCTCCTTTCCTCCAGGCTCAAACCCCCCAGGTCCCTCAGCTGCATCTCAGTGCGCTTGTGCACCAGACCCTGCACCAGCTCCGTTGCCCTTCTCTGGACACGCTCAAGCCCCTCAATGTCGTTCTTGGAGTGAGGGGCCAAAACTGGACACAGCATTCAATGTATGGCCTCACCAGTGCCGAAAGCACGCTCCCCACGATACAGAAGAACGCAGAAGAATGATAATCTTATCGGAGAACACCAGACATTAACTCTGTGATGGGCAGAACACATCATCAAGTATTTCCAGAAGTTTGGAGTTTGGGCAAACAGTGAAATGCAAAAAACCTTGATGTGGTAATGACATTTTTCACGTGAGCAACAAAGGCTGCTCACATACAGCATTTCCCACGTAAATTAGCAGTACCACGTCGCTTTCTCTTACTTGATCTTAATTGAATCCACTTTACACCACTACAGGACTCCAGCTGGAGTAATGTACCAGACATAATGGGGGTTTCTGGGCACTAATTGCATTTATACATAATCTGGGGAATGAGTTAATGCTGGTGTTAGCAGTGAGCAACTCAACAGGTAGAAGAACACTGAAAAACTTGTTTAGGGAAGAGACATTTCAATCCCTTCATTATCATGCCAGATGCTTCAGCCTTCTCCCTGTCAAAGGCACACTTTGCACCATCTATAAGACATTAACGTATTTTCTTTCCAGTTTTCTTCCCCCAAGTGTTTTTGCAAACACTGGACTCTCAAACCACTGCAAACAGACCATCAAGCACTGACCACTAAATGGGCAAATCAGCGAGGAACTGCCTTAAGCAACACAAGCTTCAACAAATAAATTGGAGAACATGATCAAAACCCTGGTTCTGTGAGTCAAACCACGACCTGAACGTGCGGGTGGAATGTCTCAGGGAGGCAGAACTGCACACGGGGCAAAGTGTTTCTCATTAGGTCACGTGCTTGTGTGCACTTCCATCAGGAGTACTTCAGCTTTCTAAGTCAAAGAAAATTCAGGAAGAATCAGGAAGCAATTTTTAAGGTCTGGAAGGGCCATATCCCCTCTCTGTCGCTTCAGCAATGATTTGAAAAACAAAATCGGAAAGTAAATTTTCTGTGAGTTACAACTATGACTTGAAAAAACATTTAAAATGAGTGTGGGAGCAGGAGCAGAGCAGCCAGAGCGCTCCTGCCCTCCGCTCCCTTCCCAGTGGCTGGCTGGCACGCACAGCGAGGGGGCATGTGGCAGTAGCGCAGAGCCCACCGCTGCTCTGCAGACCCCAGCAGCTCCGCTCTCCTTCCCTCCAGCTGAAAAACGATGTGGATGAACAGAGGGAAGGACATGTCACCAAAGTGCCTGGCAGCCACTCGCGCTCTGGGCAGTGGGCTCTGCTTCAGTGGTTTGCTGGTCTCCCTTGCCGGGATTTTATTGTTTCCTTTACTCCTGTAAGGACAGGGACACATGACTGAGGGATCAGTTGACTGCAACAACCCTTGTCTGCCCAGCAAGCATCTGGTGGGTTTCAGCTGCCTAGAGTGCTGAACGAGCTCCACACTGGCAACCACCAGCTTCCCCAGCAACACCCCGCACCGCACAGCAAACCTCAGTGCAGCCGCTGCAGGTTCCACGAGCCAAAGAGCCACTGGATGGCTGCCTGAACGACCAGGCTGGGCTGTGGAGGATGAGTCCGAAGCATGCCAGGCCCAGCTGCCCCCCAGAGCCCATGCGGAGCTGGGATGGAGCCAGGCTCAGGCCCACAGCGAGCAGCCCGAGCTCACGTGCACCATCATCACCAGCAACTGCCTTTCTGCCACTGCTCCCGAGAGCTGAAACTGGCAGCATGTTTTCACCTTACAAGAGCGAAGCGCCGTAACCGAAGGGGAGACTTGTCCCAGACAAAATCCACCCCCCCAGGGCTGACCAGCCTGCAGTGCTGGTTGGGACAGTGTGAGGAGGAGGAGGGACAGACAACCCATCTCAGCGGGGATCTGAGGAAGAAGACACTGGTCTGTTGGGCACAGGTGGCTTTGTGCCCTGCACGTAGCACCTATCTGTTGCACTGGGTTTATGCCTCGGGGCTTCAGTACCCCAGAACAGCCTGCTGTTGCTAGCAGTACCTTCATCAGGGAGGAGAATACAAAGCATCCCCGCAGGCTACGCTTTGGGGCTTCCACGCTGCTGCGTTACCCACCTAGACGTGACAGGAGCATCCTTCCCTGAACAGCATGTTCCAGAGCGGGAAGCCACAGGCAAAGAGCGGCAGTCGTGATGAGAAAACACACAACTCAGTGTGGACAGACCAAGGTGAGACCTCCCTAGCTGAGGCTGGCCCCTGCACTGCCTGGGCACAGCCACAACCCCAACACCCTGGAGCTAGCAGAGAACATCACACAGGGAGCCGGTGAGTGTTTAAACCTCACCAGGACAAAGCCCTGAACAAAGCCCTGAACAACTGGGTCAAGCTTTGGGGCTGGCTGTGCACGAGGTGACCGCTGTTATTCTGAATGCTTCAAATAAGAACCAGTGAAAACCAGTTGTGTGTGTAGGGGGAAGGCAATAAATCACCACCCTCTCTCTGCGGTCGGATTTCCCTGTCATTCCTGTACTTCCCCTCACCCTACCTGTGCAAAATGCCACAGAAGAAGTGGAGCCAAGACAGGAACGACTTATCAACAGTCTGGAGAAGTCACTGTTGTACAAAACTACGGAACTCAAATAATTTCAACTACGAAAGCAGTATTTCCTCCCACTTTTGAATCAGACCTGGAAACAACAAATACTTCTGCTCAAATTCAAGTTCAAGATCACGTGACTACCTGTGCTACTGCTGTGTGGAGTATCCAGAACATATAGATGTGTATATACATATAAATACATACCTGTGGCTACCCTTTACCTGCCTTTCGAGTAGAACAAGATGGAAATCATTCCTCAGAGTCAGACATGACCACATCAGCATTAAGGTGTGATGTGTATGTTTGCAGATCGTGTTTCTTCCACTAGTTTTTAAACAAAAAGCAGCTTATGGCCATTCTAAAAGCCCAGAATAATTATGGAATGAAACATTGGAATTCACATGGTTCTGTTCCATGCAGAGATGAGGATCCCTGTCACTGTGCTGCAACAAGGAACAAACTCTAGATGTTGATGCACATGCCTCTCACAGAGCCTCCCGGGACTTCACAACTGAGGTACCCTGCACGAAGCCAGGCTAGATACTATGCTTTAATCCTTGCAACCACCAAAGCTGTGAAAGAAACAACTGAGAAGGTTGAACCAGTAGACGTTCCTGGTTCAGCAACACTCCTTCCTTCAGGTTTCTTTGTAGCTTTCACCACACTGCAACCTTAAAAAATTTCATCTTCTCTCTCAACATTAAAAAACCTATCTTTTTTTTTTTTTTAACTCACTGACTGGTTTCCCTTGGAAACTTATTCCATATGTTCCCCTTTGACCACAAGGCCTATCTTTTGGGATTCTCAGCTACAGCTGTTAAGTTCCAGTCTTTCCCAGCTTTAGGAAAGATCTTTCTCTCTGAGAGGACACTCTTATTCCACTTTAACAGGTCCTTTCAAATTTGCAAGCTGCACTTTTTCTGGGTCACACACCCCCAACACCCAGCAAGGGCAAAGCCTGGGAGAGAAGGACGTCACCAGTCTCTCTTTGTCCAGGCTGTTCTCAGCTCTCAGAACACTCCTACAGCTATTTCTACTTCCTCCACAGGTTCTGTGGCTTCATATAAGGCAGGCCTAGAGAAAGCAGGGCGGAAAAAGCTGCTGTGGGGTTCCCCAGCAATCACTGACTTTACTGAAGGTGGCTGTCAGGTGAAGGCAGAGTGGAGATGGAACTGGCTTATTAAAATGCCAGACAAGCAGCCTTACTGCACGTTTCATATCATTCCCCACATCACCACCTAGCCCGTCATTCTCACCTGGCAGAGGACAACTCCTTGGTTTGCATAACAGGCATATTTAGAGGCCAGAAACTTGTACCAGCAACTTACCAAGAGCCAACAGCTTCCACAAGTACCAAACTGTGGTCCCTGTGGAGCAGTGGAAAGCACTTGGGTGAATAGCTCTGGTTTTCCACAGGTGGAGAACAAATTATTCCATGAAGACCACAGCAGCAAAGATCTGCTTAATCAGTGTAACTTCTTTCAAAGCAACACATGTGCTCCTATTACTCCATTCTCTGTCAGTAGTTTAAGATCAGGCTGGGCCTGTGAAGGCTGGAGGTAGTGAGCCCATACATTTGTTTTGAGATGGCCCCAAACAAATCCCCAGTTCCTGACAGTCCTAAACTGCAGGATTTGAGTCTAGGAACCATATTTTCAGTGGACCCATTTGAAACAACCAAGCCCAAGCAAGCACTTCTGGTTTAGAAGTACCCATGACAGGATTGGTTTGTTCCAAGCCACGTGTTTCCATGGGGAGAAGAATGATGAGCAGGGGAGTGAGGGAGGATGGATGGTTTCCTGTTCTCTCCTCTCAAACACTTGATGTTTAGAGAACTGCACAGCACCTTACAGAAGGAATGCTGGTCATT
>NW_010422655.1:58902-59335 GCF_000710305.1 Buceros rhinoceros silvestris | reverse complement strand
CTGCTGAATTACAAAACATTATTCATGCCTTCGAGCTGCAATCACTGAGCTCTCGCTTCCTTCTGAATGATTCATCTATTATAATGTTATTGCTAAAACGGACGGTCAGCATTTACAGATGTGAAATGCCTCTAGTTGTTTAAATTACACCACCAAAGCCTTTCCCACAGACTTTCCCACCTCTTCCTCCACATCGCAGGATAAAGGAAGAATTTGCTTACTGGAGAAAAAGCAGTTACTGAGCTGCAAAGTTCATTCGCTCTTGCGAACCACCACCAACTCCACACACAAAAGAGCAATTTTTGTTTATGGGTAAGAGGCAAAACCATCCCTTGGTTCATACCTGTTGGTGTTATACTCTAAACCCCCGACTTCCTTGCTTGCCTGCAAAAGAACCAGAATTCCTGCTCAGCTTCCGATCTCTTTCTTTACT
>NW_010422655.1:56848-58798 GCF_000710305.1 Buceros rhinoceros silvestris | reverse complement strand
TTGCCTGCAAAAGATACAGAATTCCAGATGAGCTTCCGCTCTCTTTCTTTACTTTGGAGTTGCGCCCCGGCTTTGCCTCTGTGTCAATGTGAAGCAAGTCTTCATCTGACGAGTCATCACTCTGCAAAAACAAGGGAAAGAACTATTAACGCAGCCAATTCAAACACAGGGACAGCCCCACTTCTGCCATCCCTCCCGGGAGGGAGCAGAAGATCTGGCAGAGGAATGGGAGATGCACGTGAATGGCGGCACCCGAGGCTACTGAAGGCAGCTACCTGCATCTGGCCACCTTTCTGGGGCTGGTATCTGCAGTCTAGAGAATGACAGAACAACCTTTTCCCCCATCTCTCCCCTGCTTTCAGGCACCTAATGGCCCAGCCCTCATTGCTTAGACTGCCAGTCACCATTCTCTCAGGAACCAGCCTCAGTCCTTAAGCTTCTGCACAGGGAGATACCAGCATGGGTCTGTTTTACCTTGTTCTCTGTGCACTGGTCTCCAGATGCCAGCTACTGAGCCACACTAGGATGAACTCAGGGCCAAAGATTTCAGTCACCCACAGGTCTGTGTTAACAAGCTGGTTTGCTTTTTTGACTGTTTCAGATGTTATAATATGAATTGCTATTAACTGCAGTTGGACAAAACACTTGATTTTAATGTTATTTAACCATACCTTGTAGGCTACTGCCTCCACCTTTGGCTTCTTCACAGGAGTATGCTGCAGAGCCTCCTTTTTGTCTGATAAAACTGAATATAAAAAAAAGAGAAAGAAAACCAAAGTCATGGTTCTTTTCCCTTCGAAAAATAGCACCCCTAATCCACTTAGATCTGACTGGCAGTGAAGATGTGGCTTTCTTTGTGATATATAAATCACATCAATTTTAAAGACTAGTTTTGGACAACAAACACCTGAGACTTTGTTGTGCAGATACAGACAAAAGAGGGAATATTCTTACAGGGCAGTTCTCTTTTTGTAGTGTTTTTCTTCCTCCTGATTGGAAACTCATCGATTTTTAGTTCCCCATCATCTGACACATATTCATATTCATCTCGTACAGGTTTTGCTTTGTCTTCTTTAAAATTCTGCAGCGACCCAAACACACTGGTATTCAGCTGTGTTTTCACTCCCTTTGAACTGAAGAAAAAAGAAATTAATTACAAACCAGTAACAACACTATAAGTAGAAAACATTTTGTGAACAGAGAGGAAGACAATGAGTATCTTTATGCCGAAATCTCAGTCCTCTTGAACACTTTCAGAGGTGCCACAGCAATCAAAATCATTTTACAAACACATTTATGAGCTCACAAGTTCTACCTCAAAATAGTTTGCTGACTAGAGTAGCCTTGGCTGGCTTCAAGCAAGTGCTGTATTATCTAAAGCTGTCTCAAGTTTATCACGACATGCAGAATGCCCATGCCGCACGGAATCCTGGTATTCACCTACCAGTCTCTTAAAAATGTGCCCCAAAGAGGATCTGCCCCAAACCCACTGAATGTAAATATAATGCAAAGAACCTGAAGCTCCAGAATGTGTGACGCTGCTTAGAGAGTGAAGACGCTGCTCTCAAGCAAACGGCCAGCCTCCAAGGCAGGGCTTTGCTGTTACGGTGAGGTAAGCTGGGTTCTAGGTAAAATCAAGTTCTACAGAGAAGGGCTTTCGGCCTACGTGTATGTTCTGCGTCGACCACAAAGGCAGATTTTCACCTTCTTGTATAAAAACCATAACTAATGACTTTTCAAGCTGCTTTTTCAGTTGATGTGTGTTACCGTATTTTTACTCACCCAAGCAACTTCTTGTTAGAGAAGGAGAATGTAAATTTGTTATCCTTGTTTCCTGATAAAGGCGTCTTTTCTGATTTGTGTTCCTCTTCCATTTTTAGAAGTGAATCAGGTTTACTGTTCTGAAAGGCAAAAGACCCAAAACGACAAAATAAACTCAGTCAAATGAGT
>NW_010422655.1:48912-56730 GCF_000710305.1 Buceros rhinoceros silvestris | reverse complement strand
TGAGGTAACCTCGGAGAAGACATCCAGAGAAAAACATCTTCCCCCGGATGTCAATACCGCCCTCTTAAACTGGTCCAGGCTGAGGTAAAATCTAAACACGCCCTTGGTGACTCTGAGCACAGGCTAACCCCGCTGCTCGGCCATGTCGTGCCGGTGTGGCTACGGACAGAAAGTAGCACAGTGCCTGAAACCTCCCAAATATGACAGCATTTTGTTCCCAGTCTCCACCTGCTTCTTTTACCCCTCCTGAAGAGCTTGAATTCTGAATGTAATAATCTAAGAGTCATTCAGAGCAATGGAAACTTTTGTTTATTTTTTAAGCATTACCTTAATACCTTCCTAAGCTGTGGTGGCTGCGGAATTAATAGGTACATATTGATCTAAACACGTTAACCATGATTTAACACAAACCCTGGTCTCTACTGTTAATGATTCACAATTCTTAGCAGTTTCCCTGGTGAAAAACCACGTACTTCTGTTTTGTTTGGGGGAGTTTGTTTGCACCTTTGGCATTAGAAGTTCACAAATCAGGCAAAATTCAGACAGCTATTTCCATCAGAAAGCCCGCTGACACCTTGTCTCCCTGAGGAGGAAGATGGGCAGTTCAGCAGAGGCTCTGGAAGAATCTGACCCCCTTCTTTATCAGTGATTACTCAATTATTCTCTGCTCCAACCGTTTTCTTTGGAAACTGAGAATTGCTGCCTCACACTCTCCGCTCAGGCAGACTTATGAGCAGTTCTCCACCCTTGAATCAGAATCAGCAGCGGAATTTAACGTGAGACATTACCTTGTATTTCCATTTGGCTTCTGTTTTGCTTTTATTTTGCTCTCGAACTTCCAATTTCTCCACCTCATTCTGCTTACTAGCAGCTTCCTTATTGGGAACACTTAAAACGTTCTTTGCAGCCTGCGGAAAAAGTCAGCGTGGACTCTTAACGGGGATGGAGTGCTGGCATGTTACAGAAACACATTTTTTATCTGGAGTAAATTATGATGAATATTGGAAGGCTCCTGATTCATTCTTTTTGAATACAATTTAAAAATGACTTTAAATTTGCATCTCGCCTCAGTCTAGGCAGGTGACTGGCAGTGGTTTGCCAGTCTCAGCCTGAATCCAGAGGTTTCTTGGAAGCTCCATATCACATGAGTAACCAAGCAAACAGTCAAATCAAACTGAGAGGTTAAAATATGACCCACCTTCCCCTTCTTTGGCGTCTCGATCTTTGTCAAGGCCTCCTTCGTGTGAGCCTCCAGCAAGTCGAGATTCGGGATGGCTGGCGGTGGACTCTCTTTCACCTTCTTTCCCTTCTTTTTTCCTTCTCCCTTAACTTTTGGCGTTTTGGGAGGCTTAGGGGGTTTGGGTGGCTTGGGAGGTTTGGGGGGTTTGGATGGCTTGAGTTGTTTGGGGGTTTTCACAGTTTTGGGAGTCTTTTTTTTAGGGAGCTTTTCTACAGGTGGGGGCGGAGGCGTCTCTTGGACAGGTGATGGTGCCTCCTCCTTCTCCACAGGACAGATCTCCTCGGTGTTTGTGTTGGCACTCGTGTCTGCTTTGCTGGCTTTCGAAGCATTCTGCAGTTTAGCACAAAACAGGAAGACATTCAGCCCCTCCTGCCTCAGGTCAGATACTCACCTGCACCATCCCTGTCCTGGGGAAACAAACCCCAAGGACGCCCCTATGATAAAGGGGTGACTGCACTCCTGGACCAGGCTGACCAAGGAATGAAGAGCACAACACACACCACTGTAACTCTCTGCTGACCACTAATTCCCACCCCCATGTCACACAAGCAGAAGCATGGCCTGGAGAAACTCCGGTGGCTTCGGAAGGAAAGTAACTCTCACCCGGCTCTATCATCAGGTGGGTGTGTTGAACACACTGCCCGTACAGACAGACGTGTCAAATCAACGGTCTGTGGTTTAAAATGCTGATCAGCTTGAGCACAAAGTGTTTCCATTGAATTCAGATGTGATAAAAGTAGCAGAATCATGTTCCATGCCCTCAGGAAAAATAAGCAGTAAAATAGCTGCCCAATTAAGATTAACACTGCCTAACTAATTAAAAAAAAATTATTTTCTGCTTAACATGCCATTCTGATAATCAGGAAACTTAGAGAGTACATCAAAGAGGATGAAAGGATGAGATAGATTTCAATTCTGAGGTCTTTAGACATCGAAAGGGGGGGAAAGGCCACACGATGTCCTAAAACAACTGAACTAGCTATTGTCACCTCGCACTGTCACATACCTCCACTAAACGGAATATGTAACCAGACTTAACAGATTATAACCTCCATGTGACCTGTTCTTTTGGTGAGGTGGGTTGGTTTTTGGGGGGATTGAGTTGTCATAATTATTACTGCATTTGCTATAGCAACTCTGCCTAGAGACCACCCAGGAGTGAGGCTTCGTATTGGGACCACGCGCAGAACGAGACCCAAGCTCAGACAATGTCCTAGACAAGAACAAAAGGAAAAGGAGAGACTACACAGGGAGTGGGATCATGAGGGTGGCAACAGTGTTCTTTGAGTTCTGCCAAATTTTCGGGTCCTGAGTAGCTAAAGTGAAAGAGAAAAAAAAGGCTGGAGAGGGGAGTGTGGCCAGTCCAGCTAGGAGAAGGTGGAGGAGAAAGGATGAAGGACAGGCAGACACGGCGTACAGCTGAAGAACAAGCAAACAGGAGCCCAGAACACGGGTCAGCCACAAAGAGGCCTGAGCAGTCCCCCTGCTGCGAAACCTCACATCAATCCATTTAATGATGAAAGTGGGTAAAAACCATTTCATTTATTTCAATTCATCCATTTTATAGCCTCATTTATTAAAAGACCCAAAATATAGTTAATATGATGGAAAGAGCACAAACCTCACTTAATCTTATTTCTTTGGCAAGGTCCTTGATAAGTTGTGCTGGTTTGAAGTTTTCTGGTAGTTCATCTTCATGCTCTGCTAAAGCCTACAACACAAAAAAGCCAGACCGCTGTTTCTGTGCATGTTATTTCGCAAAAATATATTAAAAAACCCCTCATTAAGTGATTTGTTCATATTTTTCCTGCGTACCGAAATCAATACTGACTGCACCAGCAGTCCAAATAAGGAAAAAATAGACTTTTATGCACCTTCTGGATGTTATTGTAAAAAGTTGTCCTGAAGGAACAACAAAGTCAATAGTCTTTTTCAGATGTTATTGCATTTTCACAACTGTAACATCATTTTGCTCACCCCCTTGTATGAGATTCTCTGAGAAATTCCTAGTCTACACCTACAAGGAGGTGTGTTCAACAAGGATAATAGCACTGAGTTTGTCAGCAGCTGGTTTGGGAGCTGCCTGACAGGACTCACAACACTGGCATTCACACGTCATGTTGTAATATTCAGTAATATTCAAAATGCTCAGCATCAGGGAGAACATTCATTCAGTGTCCTCTCGGCCGTGTGTGAAATTGACTTTTTGAAAGCGCTGGTGGTACCTCGTTTTCTGCTGACTTCTCATGTGGCACTATGAAACCCCAGCTGTCGCCCGCCTTCCCCACTCTGCCAGTCCCTTCTCTCTGGGGTTTTAGAATTAACTGGTTTGCTATGGAGATAATCTTTGTTCTACCCTTTGCTTTCCGCTCCAGTGACACGTGGTATTACAACAGGCTGCTTCTCCTACCTGTTTTTTAGTCCATGACCTGAAAGCACCATTGAGAATTTTTGCTCCTTGGAGTAAATGAGCAGGAGGTTGTTGCCCAGCTTTATGCAAACCTAATTAGAGGAAAAAAACCAAAGCCAAAGTGGTTTTACATGAAGTCTTTAATTTGAAAAAGTTTAACTGTGACAGTTAACTCTTTGAAAGTTGGTCACCACAAATGAAGCCCTGCTATAACTTGATGGTAATAAGGAGTAAATTTACTGTATCGTAAATCCAACTCAGCCTCCCTACACTGCGCTCCTGCAAGTTATGGCTACACTGGCAACCCTCCGGTTCCTTCCTTGGCCCCATATCAAGCTAGCTTCCATGTCCATACTTCCTAGGCTGTGGGAATAAAAAGGTACTGTCAGGGGTTCTTTTATTCTAACTGAAAAAGCAAGTACCAGTGTGAGGAAACAAAGGTTATCCTGAGCAAAGCACTTTGCTGCTGCTGAGTAGAAGCTCGCGTAAACTTCTCCCCTCGTTAGGGTGTTTGTTGAGTCAGTCACAAGGGGGCCCCTTCCAGGTGACACTCGGAGGGACCCCACACCTTGCTGGTTAATTAGACACATTTTTCTCATTATAAAAAGATCAGATGCGTATCTCTAGACACGTCCTGTAGTAAGAGAAATACAGGCAGAGAGCAAAGCGAGCCCAACACTGTCGTGAACATGGATGTATGGATGCTAAAGCATCTTCAGCTCTGAAGGAGTCTGATGTGGAAGACTTTGAGTCCCACAGAAACCAGGGCTCCTGTTGGCTGCATGTCTGATGTTCCTGCAGCCCCAGGTACATGCAACCTGCCCACATACTTCGAACGGGATCAGCAGAACACTGGGAGAAGGAAGTGCTACTCCACACTTTGGGCTGCCAGAGCGTGGAGTTCATTAGGCTAAACCAGTGAATGAATTCAGACTCGACAGAAAACTGAAAACTAAAAAAATGTTACATGTAATTTGCCTCTGAGGAAACTTAAATACATTGTCTAAAGAAGAGGAAACCTTCCCTTAGGCTCGGGTAAGAGGGACAGGGTAGGTACTTCCTAGAGCGAGATGGCAGGATATTAAGGGGGGAGCTGGACCAGACCAGCGTGTTCTGCTGGTGTGTTAAAAGCAGCTGACAAATACTAACAAGACTGGTTTTGGCTACCTGTCCTGTGCGGCACATCCACAGAAATCAGGAGTAACTACTGTCAAGCCCCCAGAGGCAAGGAATGAAGGCAGGCAAAGAAATGCACTTCTACCTTTGAAGGTCTCTAGTAGATGCTTTCCCATGTACCAACAAGCCGTTTCGAAGTTTGGAAACTGGGTCAGACTGACGATTTTCAATCGCCTTTCCACTTCATATGCCCTGCAACACAGACAGGAACAAGTGCAGGAGGCTGACGCACAGCGGGGTACAAGCAGGCTGCGCAGCGCCAAGCACTGCTCGTCAACGCCCGAGGTTCATTCTGCACAGCTTCACTCCTTTGTGCTGCTACCACCTGTCCTGGAGTCACACCAAAAGCATAACAATACCACTAGGAAGAAACTGTGGGATACAGCTGTAACATGGTTTTATCCCACATTTGCCCAGCATCAGTAAAGAACTACTGGTACTGTGTTACACTGGGCAAAGATCCCAGCTGAGTAGAAGGGGGCATCTCCAGAGGGCGAATGGCATGTTCTGGGGCAAAACTTGTGACAGTTTGTAACAGTTCTGCCCTCGGGACTTGGCCACCTCAATCCAAGCGTCTCACATATCCTTACACCCTGCAATAGGGGTAAGGACAGCTTGGAACTAATCAGCACAGCAGGACACAGCGACAAACAGGGATACACCTTCCAAAAGTGCCCAGCAGAGCGACATCAATGTTACTGCTGATGTAGGTTAATTAATAGGAGAGGATGGGCAATTATTTAAAAACTGAGCCTCTACCCAGCTTCAGATTTTAGAGAGAGATTACCTCATCTGCATTTCAACACTTAGGCTGTGCAGAAAATGTCCTGCAAAGGCCAGGCAGTCTACAGGGGTCAGAGTTGCATAAATCCAACCTGAAAGAGAAAGATAAGAGTCCCGAGGCTAAAAACTGGAACAACAAAGACTTTATTCACAACATGTTGTCTATACTTCACTTAGGAGCTTACTTCCTAGGTACCGATGCAGCTCTTCAGTCCCGGTCAGCACCAGAACCACACACGCTTTCAACAAGGTTGCATCTGGCCCCTTGTGTATTTTGCCAGCCCATGATGGCACCGTTGACTCCTGCTCCCAGCACCACCTTCGCCAGTGGCAGTCTGTGAAAGGGGACCTACTGCTCACACTGACCTTACTCTCTGCTTTCACATGGCCGTAAAAATTTGTGACAGCTCCTGCCGTTGACTTTATTGCAGTGTCAGGAACAGGTGTTTTCCAAACACTTACTGTCATGCAAAAAACCCCACTGAAATTAGTGAATCTCTACAAATCACTTGGTGTTTATTCCACCATCTGCTCTACATATGGTCAGGAGAGAAATACCTACTTTCCACTTTCTACAGTCAAAGTAAAATTCAAATGTGTAAACATTCTGTGCAAGAAAAATGGCACTACTGGATGCTGCCTCCAAGACACAAGCACCACAAGCACCAGCGCTGCCACTTACTCACGGCGGCTGCAAGCCTCAGCTCAGATTGTGGGTCAAGTGGGCAGTGCATCACTGAAAGGCACGTAGAGGGAGAGAAAATCCCTGTCCCAAAGAGTTTCAACAGGTAACGGGGAGTGCTTGCGGCAAACAGCAATGCAAGTGAGGAAGGAGTTGCTCATGGTGGGAGGAAGGTGAGGGACAGGAGAAGGAGAAGAACTGCGTTCAGCTAATACTCTGCACTATCTTCTGATCAACTCCCGATCTTTACGAAGATCCTCCCAGGAACTTAGAAAAACAAAATAAGAGGCCAAGTCTATCGAGAAACCCATAAAAATCTGTGACAGCCAGGTCTTAAGCCTCCTGTGGAACCATAAATGCGCATTCACACTTGTGCTGGCACCTATCACTCCTTAGTATCACGGGGAATCAACGTCCATGAAAAGGAATTTGTGGGCAGTCATGGTCAGAAAGAATTCTCTGTTTGATGGCAAAAAGCACCAACGTCATGGTTGGACAGAGAGAACTCATGAGTTCCTGCAACGCAGCGAGACCAAGAGCTGGTCAGCCCTGCTCACCTGATGGGATGAAGAGGGTCTGTCCTTGTTTAACGGTGCATTTGTAACATTTATCGACTTGGTCGGCAAAAAACATCTCGCTGTGGTTTGCTGCCGACTGCCAACGTTCGTAAAGAGAAATATTTGCAGAGGCTGGTTTGATGAGATAAAATATCTTTTCTCCCTGAATTAGAAAATACAAAATTAGCACCAAGCAGCCAAACCAAACGATGCTGTGTTGGCACAGATACACAAACACAAATATTTATCTAAGTACATCTGTAATGTTACATATTTTAACAGTATTTAAATAAAATTTGCTGGTCAGTTCTGTACAGAACTGATACAACAGGACCAAGGAGAAAAAAAAACTGAGACCAGAATTTTTGAGAGAATTTTAGGATGGTCTTTGCAAATCAAAATGACTTTGTTACTAGATACCCTGCATAAACCTGACCCCTCACCTTCAGCACATGGTACCAAGCCGAAGCTCCTCCCGAATCTATGTGGAAATCCGTGTAGCTGTCCTTCACGCAGATCAGGCAGTACTTGGTCACTTTTGGCTTTGCCAGAAGAGCATCATCAGGCCAATAGTTTTCCACCCAGGACAACTTCTTCACTATATCCGGAGGCTCTACAAAACTGGACATCCTTCAGGGACAGGATTGAAAACAAACACGTTATCTTTGTAACAAAGGACCCTGGCACAACAAACAGCAGAGCATGACCCAAATGCTTGCACGGCAATCTGGAGCAATTCCTCACGAGTCAGTGGGGCTGCTCCCCACTCACAACACTCAGAAAAGGGGTTACAGAGCGAGATTTAAGGCTCTTTAAGGATGATGGCTTAGCACCGATGCTTTGGCGTCTTTCGGCAGCTGTATTTATGATCCAGCAGACACTGTTTGTGTGCTACCAGTCCCTGCCTCTTGCTCTGGAGGCTCAGTTACCAACAGCGCTGTTACCGCAGCCACTGCACCAGCCCCCTTCA
>NW_010422655.1:32016-48867 GCF_000710305.1 Buceros rhinoceros silvestris | reverse complement strand
TCCAAACACCGTTGTGCCCGCAGCCACTGCACCAGCCCCCTTCAGAAGAGACAGTGAAATGTCTGCACTCTTACATAAACCGCCTGGTAAAGCCTAAAAAATTAATTAAGCTTAATATTAAAAATCCTAACATCAATAACATTAATACTTAAGGACTAAACAAGTCTTGAGCTGCTGCTCAAGTCGTCTTTTTATTGAGACTGACATTAAAAGCTCGGAAGAAGGAAAAGGTCTAATTTGGGTTGATAATGTGGATATATTTAAATTAAAAATATGTAATAGTTATTTACATGCTTTATCCAAATGAATGTATTTACACTGAACATATATTCATATTGTATATGTTTACTTACATAATTTATAGCTTATGTTTATATTAAATGTATAATATGTAGTATAAGTCACAGCTAAGACAATGTAGTGGCGTGATAAACATGTATTAGAAGTGTTTCATCCCACAATGAGCTGAATTTTCTCTTTAAATAGTCCAAACCATGGACTAATATTTGCAGGGGGTGGAGGTTCGCTGTTGGGCACTCTAAAATATCACATCAGCAAGAGTATCTGCACTCAAACTAAAATTAACTGCTCCCACGCGTCACTCACGCTCTCTGTCAAACACCGTTAACAATGGCTCTGTTTCAAACGGCAGAAAAGATGGAGCAGCGCCTTCAATTAAAGTGTCACTGTCTATGTTAAGACATAAAATATTTGCTGGTTAATGTCTGAATTAGCAGTGTATGACTGACAGCTCCAGCAGCCCTTCGGAACAAAAGCCCTGCCATGATTCTGGGGTAATGGCAGAAAGCTAAAAAAACCTCAGCGGAAGATAGGGGCAATCTTTGAAGGCTGTAATTACTAGAGATGCTTTCTGCAGAAGTGGGTGTGCGCTGCTGGAACGCTGACTGCAGGGCTAAAGGTAATGGCTGTGAAGAAATGAGCTCGTAGCTACTCATCAGCCTTCTAGTTCAGGCTACTTTAAGTCTTCTCACTCAAATGGAATACGCCCCAAAACAACCATTCTTGGGTTTTATGTTGACACTCATCATCTTCTGTGTAGCGTCCACATGTGAAGGAACCTTCTCCTTCTCTGACGCTTCCCCTCTGGAAACCCCAGCTACCCCAAAAGACCTCAAGAGCTAACAATGATCTGCACCCTCACCTGAAGTTCAAGACATTATCAGTGCTTCTGCCAGCTCCTGGAATAAAAGCGCAGCTCGGGTGAGGAGTACAGCATAAAGAGTAACTTCAGCCCTTAGGCACGTGCACCAGCTAGTTATCCCATGTATAAAACACAAGGACAACAGCAGATTGCCTGCCACTGAGGACTGGTGACATTCCCATAGCCAGCACCGTTACCTCTGACTCACTGCATCACTAGAGCACCTCAGCTTTAGTCCATGTTTTCCCACATACAGTGTTAACATGCTTCTATGATCGCCTCTGTCCTCCTTTCCTTGGTCTTACTGGTCTTTATCAAGTTGCCTCACAGAACCTAAGATCACCCTAGGAACATACTACATTATCAGTCACTATCAGGACAAGGCAGAGAATTCGCTCCTGGGGCATAAGCTTTGTTCTAGTACTATAGCTGCACCTGATTAACTACACCGATACTACTGGAGTGAAAACAAGACTGAAAGGTACCCAAACATCCCGTTCTGGATGTGAATGCTGATGACATGGGGCATGAACTACCATGACAAATGCCAGCCCCTTCAGTCCGCTCTGCACCACCCTCCTCATGCAGGAATCCAGCTCCATCACTGCTGTGCTTTGCCTGAACCATCTGCGCATGGACCACACAGTGGAGAGTCAGAGCAAGAAGCTGCCACTGCCCCAGGGTTAAACAGCACTTCCTAAAGAGGGATCCACCGGAGAGGGCAGAGGCTGTTCCAGCTCCCCCAGTGAACCCCGCCACATACCCCAGAGACTGCGCAGTGCAGCAGGCTGGGCTCTTACCTCGTATCTGAGAACTCTAGGTTGGTCACGTTGAGGACCCTTTTCCTGTTGGTGCTGTAGTAGTAATCCACAAATTCCTTGAGCTTCATCTTGCAGTCTTTCTGCTTGGTGACATCAGTGACGTCAACACTCCTCTCTGGTCCTACAAATCAATTTGACGAGAGAGATAAAAGGGCAGCCTGACTTGCCCCGTTTTGGTTTTTTGGGGGGTGAGTTCACATTTTGAGAAATATCTCAAATCTTTTGATTTTCTGGTCTTCTTGGCCTTTGTCTCTTCCCTGTTTATGTCTCTACATACAAGATGTGTAGACACATAAAATGTGTCTACAAAAAATACACACAAAATGGTGCTTTTGTATTCGTGCCCTGACATAATTATTTCTGTAGCTTTTATCTTCAAAGGATTAATGTTATTTTGAGTCTACTAGTTTCATTAAAGGTTTTATTTGCTTGGTGAAAATGACATGCATATATGACATATATGCACAGGGTAAGCCCCACACACCACAATGTGAAAGTCTTGTAGACAGAGTGTAACACAGTACAGGGTATCTGGCCAAACTGATTTTCCAAATCTAAAAGTTCTCTTAACTTTCTTTTAAATTTTCGCTTAAGAAATCTATAATCAAGGAGGAGATTTGCAGGAAAAATCTCATTTCTTTAACATAGTATTTCAGGTGTGCCACAAAAAAAATTGACTTTTTGTTATTTTATTCAAAATTTCACTCATTCAAAATCCACCCCCTCTGTATTAGAGTACAGAGAATAATCTGCTAGTACTTATATGCTTCCTCTGACAGACCTGATTGGATACAAATCTCCCATGTTAACACCAACAGTATTAGTCACTTAGTGGGATTTTACACCGGGCAAAGCAGAGAACACATGGAGAAAGTTGGAGGTTTGTAAGAGTGCCCGTTTCCAAGCACTCTCTTATCCTTTCTGCAAGAAAAGTATCTCTACAGTCTTTCCTCCCTTCAGTTTCAATTGGCCATGTTCTTCCTCTCCTAGCATTTCATTCACAGCTTTTTTCACATTGCGGGGCGGGGGCGGGGGGGGAAATGTCAATTTGTTTTTTCATGAAGCGCTAGAACAGTAATGATGTACTTGGCAGTGTCCTTTGTGGTGTTTTCTCCTCTCTGCTTAGAGACGTTGTTTCTAACAGACATTCTAGGTCCAATGTAACAAACTACAGACCAGCGAGATAAATCCCTGCCTGGGAAATCCCGTTCAAGCAACCTAACACCGTGGAGGCCAGACCAGCTCCTATTTGTGCTGTTTGCTTTCAAATCTGGTGCCAACTTTGCATGCAACAGCCCGTGCTCTCCCCTCCAGCTTTTCACTGACAGTTCTGTGGTGGGGTGGATGATTTCGGCTAGTGACTGAGAGAAAGCCAGCAGATGCACAAGGAGCACCCGGGTCATACAAGGAAATCTGCTCAGCGTAGCAGATGGGCAAGGAAAATACGATTCATGCAGAAGCAATGGGATAGAGACAACATTGGGGGTCTGGAAATTTCCTTTATCCATCATTATATCACGGCACACAACCACTGCAAAAGCAACAAGGACAGTTCAGAGCAGCCGTGGCTGGTGAGAGCACCTTCCAGTTTGGGGAATGGGTCAACGCCTGGTAAGGAGAGCGCAGGAGGTTGGCAGACTGTGTAAGGAGATAAAGGGACCATGAAATGCAGACAGATACTCTGGAGCTGGAGTCACAGCTGCCAAAGGACGATGCCTTGCCAGAGATTGGGAGGCGAGAGAACCAGATAGAAAGTGACACAGAGGAGGGACAGGGCGAGAGAGGACAAGAGACAGGATCACACATGCTAGAGGAAGAAAGATGCAGAAACAAGACAAGTGACTTCAGAGCACTTCCACAGCATCTGGCCAAGGCGTGTCTTCCAAGCAGGATGACGTGATGACTTGTGAGAAGATGCAGTACAATACCCTGCTCAGGTTAGAGACAGGAGGATGCCAAAACGAGGCCAAATGACCAGCAGCAACGAAAACAGCTCTTGCTGACACCGGTGTTAAAAAACGGACTGCTCTTGCAGAGCAGGAGTCAATTCAGAAAGCAGTGAAGACCTGGCCTGAACAAATCATTCCTGGATACTACTACGTTTCTTTCAATGCAGCGCTACGGAGTAGATGCAGTCTGGCACGGGCTTACTGTCAAGTCGGTACAAGAAATGAGTGAATTAATTGCTAATTACAAGCTACCACTACTTAACAAACAGCAATGCCAGCATAGCTCAAGACATAGGCAATATTTTAAAATATATTTTATCATTTTTTGTTCGTTTGTTTGTTTTAAAGCAGCTGGGCTCCAAACAGTCCAATGCCACGTGCTTGCCAGACACTCACCGACGTAGTTTTCGACATCGCTGACGTAGAAGGTGGGTGCGGGTACGGACAAACCCAGGCCATCCTTCTTCGGGACGAGGATGGGCTCTGCAAAGCCCTTTTCTTCCAAATATTCTGTTGTTAGTTGGCTGCCCGGCACTTTCACGACTATATCTTCAGCACTGAAAGAGGAAACACAGATTCAGCAGGGAGGTGCTTCCACGTGGAGTTTGGCGTGTTCTGCATTACACTACTGAAAGGAAAAAGTTATGAATAAGCAAGTGTATGCAAATGAGGTGCATGAGACAAAAGCCCAAAAGCCATTTACTGCAAAGCACGCAGGGCACACTAAAACCGTCCAGAACTGATTCTCTCGAGCCTCCTGCACCAGCTACTGGAAACTCCTGAAATAACCGCGAACAACCGCTTCCCTCAGCTACAGGGACCTGTCGAGTTACCAGTGATCAATGATAAAGAAATTAGTGTTCAATGTTCCACTCTGAAGCAGGCAAGATTAAAAACATTACAGAACCTCAAATAAATTGCCCAGGAAATACTTTGCAAATCATTTTTAGGTAGTCAAATAAATTGCTCAGGAAATATTCTGCAAATCATTTTCAAGTGGCTGAGAGGGCTTCGACGTCACCAAGGTAAGGGCAGCTCCTTCAGACAACCAGCTCTGCGCACCAACAACTCACGTAGGACATTCCAGTCTGATTTCTAGATCTTTTCAAGAGCAAAACACTTCGAATTCGAAGGGAAAAGTGACTCTGTGTGAAGGATCATCAGTTCCAGAAGCATCCTGCCACCGCATGTTGTTCGTCAGCTGGGTCCAGCAGGCCAGGGCCATGGCTGCTGGTGGGGGCCACAGCAAAACTGCATGTTCCCCCCAAAAAGCAGCACCTCCCCGGGCAGGTACGGCTGATACATGACTGCCCTCTCCTGCAGCAGTTCTGAATTACAGCTCACGGCTTCATACCGCACCAAAACCCACCGGTAAGGGGATGAGGCTGTGAGGGCCACAATGGCGGCCAGCATGCTCAGGCCTCGCCACCTTCACCAGCCCACAACGCCCAAAGTGCGCAGAGCCCCCGACACCCCTTAGCTGTGAGGGACCCCCAGGCCTTTGCATGGGTGCTCCCCTGTGACCCCAGCATGCAGGGGGAACCCCTCACCCCGGGTCTGCGCAGACCACCCTGGTGGGGTTTGAACCCTGGAGAACAAGACGGCTGGACACAAACGGGGATAAACTGGAGAAACTCAACTTATTTCTGGATTGCACCAGCCATGGTGAATCAGCAATGGCTGATCAGCAGGCAAATTTCATTAATAATTGATTAAAAGGAGTTTCTCATTTCTGCGAGTGCTGGTACTGTCCCCCAGCAACGTGCAAAGAACGAGGCTGGAGGTTTTAAGGAACAAGAAGCAAACCATGATCTACCACCAAACCCCTGCACTTGCTTTGCAGTGCCCACATGGGTCGCTTGCTCTCATTCAAGTCTGATTTGTTTCTGTATGTGCCACAGAAACTTACTCCAAGACCGTCGTGAAAAGATCATCTCATAATGATCATGCCAAAATGGAGAGTCTGGCACCTACCCTGAAGTCCAGGAGCCACCAATTTCATTGTTATTACTACTACTGTGCTATTTTGGTATTAAAAATGCAGGAGCGGAATGGCATGAATTATATTTTTTGCCTTTTTTCTCTCTTTACTGTTCCTTTTGATCTGAACCTCACCACAGGACTAACCATGGGTTGTAATTTCCTGTTGTGCGCTGTGAATCAGCAAGGATGCTTCTGCCTCTAAACCGAGACCCCTTCTTCCCTGCATCGCGTTCCAGCTGACGAGCGTCGGGACAAACACCAGGACCCAAAATTAAATGTGAAATTAAATTCTCCGTAAAAAGGACTACGTTTTGTGTTTACTACGTTCACTTTACCGGTCTCTAAGGACTCCTCTAAAATAATTAGTTGTTAATAATTAAGGATTTATTTGGCTAAGGCCTACATTAAAGAACCAGAAGAAAATCATCACTCTTACAAATGGCTGCGAAGCAGCCTAATAAAGTGTGGACCATGTCACCTAACAATTAGCACTATTCATTACCCCAAACAAGAGAGCCTTTGTCACTGCAGCAACTGAGGGGGCCATTGTTCTTCTTCTCAGGACGGAGACAGGCTTCAGCAAAACCATTAGTATTTTTGAGAACTGGATAATTCTACGCAATAAATGGGTTAGTTTCTTAGGCAAGCAAGTGCGGGAGGGGCCAAACACCTTCTTCTCTTCACAAATACTGGCTTCTACGGACATCCGCAGGAACTGGCCTCAACCAAGAGTGGATTTGAACGTGGCACAAATATAAAAAAGGGACATCTGCAATAAAACGGCACTCGTTTAAACATCATCGTTCTATACTTCCAGCAAGGATTGTCATCAGCTTGGTGTGCTTTACCTCAGCAGCCCTGCCCGCATGTGCAGCAGAACAACCTACCTGGGGAAAGTACGACTTCGAAGCTCTTTTATAAAGACTTGGCTCCCGTTCTGCACAGGTTTGACCTCTGTCGTCTGTCCAGTGTCATGTTTATGCCAATTTCTTTTCTTTTTCACTGAAAAAGAATGAATTGGATAGAAAAGTAGAAGATAATTACTAAGACATCTGAAGGCCGGATGAATCTTCATTTCATTCCTTACGTGAGCAGAGAAGAGGGAACCCCCACTATGCTGCACTGCACATTTTAATACCGCTCTCAATTTACCATTAGACAATTATACTGTAGCCTGAAGATCTATTACATGCTGAACAGTGTGCGTTTTGTAACATAAGGGCAACCAGACGGATAATTACGGAGCTGCACAGCTACCGCAGGCTTCGCACAAACACAGGCTCTGGACATTTTGTATTCGCCAGACTACACACCGGATCCTTACCACAGAACCCCTAGAAAGCCGCTTCCCCGTCTTCTCACCATGCAGCGTAGATCTTTATGAAGATATTTGCCACGAATTATCTTAGTCTAAAGGTCTGTCCGCCAGCTGCAGCTTTGCCATCAGTTTTGATGGGCGTTGAATTACGCCCTGCACACAGCATGCACATAACAGGAAAAAGAAAAGGAAAAACCGAAACCACGCAAGGGCCCCACAAGTGTGATTTTTAGAATGCTTATGCCTAGGTTTTGAGGGCCAGGCTTAGGCCTTAAGCTGATGACAGCAGCCTGAAAACCCCTCGACTGTGCTCCCAGCGGGTGACAGACATAGAGGCAAGCTCACCATGGAAAAATGGTCAGCTGGAATCTGCACAAATAAGAAAGTCAAACGTCGACGTAGTTCTGCCTTGCCTCTTTGACAGCCAGATAACACAGAGCAAGAAAAACTGGTCCAGCTTTCTCTTTCAGTCAGCACATCTCTCTCAGCTCTTCCTACTTCCACAGTCTGTCCAGACTTGCTCATTTTGGTAGTCAGGTTTTTTTTGTCCCGAGTGTTTATTTGTACCATTTTAAGCCTCTCTTAGTAGAATTTTCTTGTTACAACTCACTGGTATTTTTCACCCTTGTTTTACATCACGGAACTCAGTATTTTAGCCCCAATTCAGGATCTCTTATGCTTTTTTACTGCTCAAAACAGCTAAGGAAGGAACCAGACTCCTCAGTAACCATGCGTGGACGGGACTCTTCCCTTGCTCTTACACAGATCTGCAGAATTCTTCATTAAGAAAGGAATCCAGAGGCTGCAGCTCTAAGACATGGGATTCAGAACAATCTAACTTTGTTTTCCCAACCACAACGCTGGAGTAACTCAAGTAAAGACATCTCCCAGTGAATCCATCCCAGGTTTTGCACCAAGCATGCTGGTTTCATTAGTTCCACGCAGCTCTCCAGCCTAGCTGGATATATTCATTAAAGCTGCTAGTTCTTTATCTTAATGACTCTCAGGCTTAGTGTATTAATTCAGTGCTCTTGGTAACAAAGGAAACAAGCCCTACATGAATGCCAAACCTTCCTCCTCTCCTTCCCTTCCCAACGAGTGCTTCCTCCCCCACTCAGCAGATCCCAACCAACACTGGGGCTCCTCACACAAATCCCAGTGAAACAGGTGTCACTCGCCGCAGTGAAAATTAAAGAGCTTATCAGATGAGCATGTTCTTTTATTTCACTTTGGACAGTATGGAGTGTGGAGAAATAAATGCAGCAAATCAGTGCTGAATTGAGACATTGACCGCAACTCTTCAAAAAGCACTGCGGAGCTGTTTCCCTCAGCACCAAGCGCTGGCAGGCATCCTACCTCTGCCACCCTCGTATGACACCCACGTCTGCCACCCACCTCTCCCACTGTCCACCTCTCACACAGAGGCAACAAAGCTGGCTCTGCTGCCAGAAGGCTCCCCAGGAGGTGCTGTCTCCTGGATGGCAGCAACCCGGCTGCTGTAGCCCATTATACTACATCAAATAATCGACATTTGGCCCATTTTCAGTCATTCTCTTTGCATATCATCTTTACCGTAACACCTCTGCAAGGACTAAGGGCCCGTTAACACGTGTGACAAACACCAGCTTTGGCCTGGAAGGCCACTTCTTCTTAAATTAATACAGATTCCTTTTTCTGCAGAACCTTTTGATCCAAATTTGACCTTTAGGAAGTATAACCCAAAAGAAAACCCTCCAGAGGAAAAAGAGAATACATTTTTACAACAACTGTATCTCAGAATGAGTAATTCTAGACCTCAAAGGTGCGCTTACATTGTTTCAAATGTATTTACGAAGAAGGGATACCTTGGTTCTCCAGCGGTTTCAGCCTGACTTTGGTTTGCATCTGTGTAATTTCACTGACTCCAAAGGATTTCTCCTGATTTTCACTGCTGCCAACGAGACAGCAATCAAACCGAACGTTTCAGATCGCATTATGAGGTTCTCCAGCGGTTTCAGCCTGACTTTGGTTTGCATCTGTGTAATTTCACTGACTCCAAAGGATTTCTCCTGATTTTCACTGCTGCCAACGAGACAGCAATCAAACCGAACGTTTCAGATCGCATTATGAAAATGAGTCAAGTCTGCCTAAACAAAGCACTTACATTTCATTTCAATGATGTCAGAAAATTTTGTATGAATGTGGGTAGTTTTTTGCCAAAAAGGCATCCCTACAAATTTCATTAGACCCAAATGGCTTAAAACGTCCTCTGACAGGAAGCAATCTGCTGGAAGAGTAGCCACTGAGCCACGCTGGTGAAACGGGAAAATGTAAGGACAGGAAAATGATTTTTGAATGTGACATCTGGAAAACATAGATTGCGGAATGCGTGCTCCAGAAATACACAGATATTTTTAAATCCAGACGAGCTGCATAACAGACAATCGCTGTCTGTGTTTCCCTTTGCTAATCTTGCAATAATTAAACCCCACCAGTGAACTGCTGGCACTGGAACAACTCTTGCTCGTTTGTAACAGAAGCGATAGTGCTCGGGGACTAGTTTAAACTTCTGCTGTAACACTTAATAAAGAAATGGGAGCAATCACCTCCCAGAAGTCCCCACAGAGCCCAGGAGCCCTGCAGCAGGGCGCCCTGCACTCAGACACCCGACAGGATGAACGCTTACAGCCGAGCTGCCCCTGCCCTCGTTTCACCAGCCATCTAACTGTCCTGGCCCACGGCACTGCGCAAGGAGGGTCCGCGGGGTAACAGCCTCATTTTTCAACAGCATCCACAACTTTAAAGGTGAAAATGGCTTTGCAGCGTGAGACCCCGTGATCCTGCCCTTCGCCAAAACTCCAGGTAAGGTTATCAATAATTAATGCTTAAATGCGCCCCGCTCGTACACTCAACTACTTTGATGATTGGTCTTGTGCGTCATTAAACTTCCTGCATTGGAAGGGAAAAAACAAAGTGGTGCTGCCGTGCTCAGAATGATGCGATGTTCTCTGTTCCCACCTCGCTGATAAGCTCACACATTGATGTGTGAGCATCGATGGTCAGAGCACTTTCCGCTGTGCTGCCGAGTTGGAGTTTTGTCTGGATAAAAAGAACTGGGGAGCCAAAAACCTTCTTAAAGAATCTGAAAATTGATGTTGATTCAACTTTCCTCGTCTTAACTAGAATATTAGACTTGTAACCTTTTTATTAGAGCTACTGTTCTTGAATTCTAAGACAGTGCACCCCAGTTCTTACAGAATTGATATTTAATTCCTGATTAGAGACTTTTGCTGCTTCTGTCTGAATTTTTATCCCTCACACTGAGAAGCAGGAGCCTTTCATCACTCAGGATTCAAAGCGAAGTGGGAGAAATCAAAGCTTCAAACACATCTCAATGTTATACAAAACTCACAGAGGCCAGAAAACTAGTGGGAAAATAGTCACAGAATCCCAGACTGGTGGGGTTTGGAAGAGACCTCTGGAGCTCATTTAGTCCAAGCCCCTGCTAGACCAGGTTCCCCCAGAGCAGGTTGCCCAGGAAGGCGTGCAGGCAGGTTTGGAATGCCTCCAGAGCAGGAGACTCCGCAGCCTCACTGAGCAGCCTGTGCCAGGGCTCCCTCACCCTCGCAGCAAAGAAGTCTCTCCTCATGTTCAGCTGGAACTTCCCGGGTTCCAGTTTGTGCCAGTGGCCCCTTGTCCTGCTGCTGAATACCACTGGGAAGAGTCTGGTCCCCTCCTCCTGATCCCCCACACACACACCTTTAGCTATTGATTAGCATTGACGAGACCCCCTCTCAGGCTGCTCTTCACCAGGCTAACCAGACCCAGGATGATTCCCATTTTTGCCCCCAAAATGAATGTTTCAGACTCCTCCCCTGTCCCCCTAGAAATTTTTTAATCTTTAACTTTGAAGGCAGTGCAGAAATAATTGCTTGGTTGAAAATACTGGATTTTAACAGGACAGAAGTCAGTTTCCAGCAATCCCTCGTGTCACAGTAGAAGAGGAACCTCACGATTCATTGGGTTCCTGGGAGATGAGCAGAGGGCTCGTCCTCTGAGTGTTGCTGTACGGCTGCAAAGCAGGAGGAACCTCTGCATCATTGCTGAGTTTTTAAAAGAAATGGCTTTCAAGGAAGGCACTTCATCTTTTACAGGAATTGGTTTCTTTCCTTTTTTTCCCCACTGTGTAATAGAAAGAAGCTGTGAATTAATCTGACCAATGCAAACACATCCTACAGTACTTTCCCAGACAAAACTCCCACTGAGATCCACTGTCACTTTTACTCAGGAGAACTTTTTCCTGTGAAAGAACTGTAAGAATTGGCACCCTCAGCGCATCCTACAATTTTGTCTGCTGCTGAAATCGCTACACTTTTAAATCCAGGCCAAGCACAACATGCTGCTTCTTACTCTCCTCACCCAGAGACCAAATCACCACGTAATTTCCCAAACTCACTGCATCAGAACTAGTCTCTGTAGGGTTTTTCTAGCCTACAGAACTAAGCATCTCCACAATTCTGAATTCCACTCAAGGAAGGAAGCATCATGTCCGTTGCCAGCACTGGGGACGGAAGCTCTCGGGGTACAGTGTCCTACACCAGCTCATACCCACTGCCTGAGGTCAGCCAGGGAGCTGCACCCAAAACTCCACCATCCAGTCCATGGTCTTCACCCCTTCACATCTTTTTACACCTTGTGTTTGGATTCATGTGATATTTAGGTGTGTCTTTTTGTAATGAAAAGAAAACAAACAACTCCTTTTGCGTAAACACACAGAATCTGAGGACCAGCTACGCAAGGTTACTTACAAGTCGACTTTCCGTGGGTTTTCTCGCAATTTGGACAGTGATAGATGTCGATATCTGGTGCCTCTTCTTCTTCAACACCCACACAGCTGGAATATATGAAGACAAACATTACATTAGCTTGATTCCATCTCCAAACATGCAAATAATGGAAGAAACCAAACCCTGATAAACAGTGTGTTCACAAAGCAGCTCTGCCAACTGCCAGCGGCTCTATCAAGGCAAATTGAGCTGTGTTTTACCCTAGGACAGTCACAGTGGATCTTTCACAGCCTGCATTGGTGCTAAAAAAGGTGCCAGTCAGGAGCCCACTCCCAGCTCCCTGGGAACGTGCACTACAACGTGGCAGAGGGTCCCAAAGACATTTCTTTCCCAGGGAGACCATTCTGTACCCACACAGTACCATCCTGTATAAACCTAATTAACAAAACACGTCTTCTTTACCAAGCGTGTACGGGCAGCTGCTCGGTACCACAGCTATCTTGGCAAGGTGTTCCCTGTGCAAGGCTCCTATAGGTTCAGTCACTATTATGATATATGAAGATGAGGAAAAGCAAGACACACAGCTCATGGCACTCCTGGCTGCCACAAAGATAGGCTGTACCATGGTGGCTGTTTAGAACAGCCACCAAGATTACTTTGGATGGCACAATTCACACAACAACCTGGCACAGCCCACGGGCAGCCGCGTGAATGCCGTCCCATGGCAGAACGCAGTGCTGGGGAAAGACAAAACGAAACTGCAAAGGAATGAAGCACCCAAGATAAGAAGTTGTTGCTCAGTCGAAGCACCGAGCAGCGAGACAAACAAACTCCACATGGCACTGCTCCTTCCGACGGAGGAGAAGCAAGCAGGACTCTGCTCCTGCCTGCCCACTCTGCAGCAGCCCAGGCTGCACGGCATGTTCATAGCACAGAAAAAAGAGTTTCAGCTGGTGCTGTGAGATACAGCCCTTGCGTCACAGCTTCGTGACAGCCCGGCTAGGCAAGAGGATCCATGAGAGGCAACAAAGGCAGCTTCACCTTAGCCACCTACACAAACTAGGCTAGATCTCACTGCGATAAGAGCACTGCTAGAGTTCTCTGCTTCACCGCCTGATCTGCCTCCTTGGTGCTTTTCAGTTAGCAGAAGACACCAACATACCTCTTCTGCCAGAGGAAGGGTTTGGGCACAGGTCACGGCCATGCCATCTCCATGCATATGGTAGCATTCTGCCTCCTGGCATCCCACCAGCAGCGCAAAGTGGCCATTAGGGCAGGAAGGCGGATTCAGAGTTTTTAGCTGCTGGTTCTGACCCCCAGAATCAGGGGAGAGGATGTCTGCTTCTCTCCCAAAGGGGAGGCAACAGGGTGGGTCAGCTCTTCTTACAGAATCTCCCAAATCATCCTCACTGTGTTCAAGCTCTTTAGCACAATGCTGAAGTGTCCAAAATCACCAACAAGTTTTTTATAACCATTGCAGATGTTTTGTCCAAGGAAGATTCTTTGTGGGTATTTTCATCCTCTTGAAGCTGCCAGCATGCGTATGGGACCCAGCTCCCTCCAAACCAAAGAGTACAGGGGGAGAGAAGCTTTGCCACCAAAGCCAGAGTCTGTCGGTTTTGTGAGTTTGGGCTGTGAACAGACTGATAAACAAGACGTTACTCTGGAATTCTGTAAAAGCAACTGCACATTTGGATGATGGGGCTTTTTATTAAACAATTACTTGAAAAAATACAAAATTATTTGGTCTCCCTGGGCAGACAGCGTGGAAAACTGCAGAGTAAAGTCTGCTGACAGGAAAAATCATCACAACAACCCAGTCATTGGAGTCAAGTACATACAGGCAGTAAAATGCCAGATTAAGCAGTAGCAAATTTAAACAAACCCTGGCAGATTAGAGCGAGCGTAAGAGAATGTAGAGGATTCCTCTACCCATAAAGCTGTCTCAGCTGCTTATGCCACTGGATTCAGCTTAGTAAAGGTAAGGATTAGGCTCCGTATGAGGGCCTGAAAAGTCTATATTTAGCTAAACTAAGGAGATGAGACCCTTGGGCGCTGTCTGGATTGCTGCGGGAGGGGGTATGAAAAGCTACTGCGCCTGGCAAAGACTTCAGTGTGGTGGGAGCTATTGTTCTGAGAGCAAGGAAAAAGATTTAACTAGAACAAAACAGAAAAGTAAAAATAACTGCCCTCAGACTCAAACGCTCCTCTAAAAGATGCAGTCAACTTTTCCGGCTGCAACACGGCTTTTGCATGAGGCTTGGCTGTGCACAGCTGCTGGTGGACGGAAGCTGCTGTCCTCGCCGCAGGTGAAATCGCAAGGACAAACTGCCCAAGGAGCACTCTGTTGAGATCCCTCAGGAGATCTTGCACTAGAATACGAACCCCTCTTCCCAATGGACAGAGCTTGACTCACCAGGTATTTACACCAGCAGGAAAAGCCCCCAGTTTGTGGGCTTCCACATGAATACAGACACACCAAACTGAATTTCCAGTTAATGACCAGCAGACAGACACAGCCCTTCGAGAACATTCCTGCCAGAAGAGGAACAGGGGAGTTCTAGACACATGTACCGGTTTTACGTGGTAAGGTTTCGGTAGTGGGGGGGGGGCTGTTGGCTCCGCAGCCGTGATCTACCCTTGGGTTGGTCTCCAGAGCATTTGCACCTATGAATGAGAGTCAGGAGATTGCCAACCTTGGCAGAAGTCAGCGCCGAGTCCTGGAGCAGTCTCCCGCCTAATTACCAATGTATTTTTTTCTCAGAGTGGTTAATTAACAATAGAATAGACCAAAGCATTTCTCCAGCTGAAGAAAACCAAGTCGTCTCTAACAGCCATACAGCTCTGCCCTTCCCTCAGCCCCAAATTCGAGCACAAATGGCCTTTGTGTTTTGCATCTTCGGGTTTTTTTTCATGAGAAGGCTCCACTTTGGTCCCTCCAGTTTCTTTTTTAAGCCCCGTTTGCCTGAGAGAAACACAAACATAAAAAGGACTCGAGCCAAGCATTTGACCCCCTACGACGATCAAACGGGCTGGGAGTCAGGCAGCGCAGGATCACAGGCGGGGGCTTGGGGGGAGCCTCCAGCACTGGCCCTGCTGCTGCTGGCCCCACGCGCATCTGCCAGTACGAGCCCGGGACGCGTTACCATCGACAGAGGAGAACTGGGACAAGCACGAGCAGATTTATTTGCTCCATTTGTCCCAGCGACAGAATCCCTTTCAAAAAGCCCAGCACAAGGGACCGCACGGGTGTCGGCGATTTCATCCTCGGAGGTGTGCACATGGGTGTCCTCCCATCCAGCAAAGGATTTAGGGGTGGAAGTGTCTGTCTGTGGGTTATCTCAAAAGATAAACCACATTCCACCTTTTTGCCCAAATGCAGGAAAGGTGGTGTAAGAGGTTAATTATTGTGCATCCAAGAATATCTCATTGGAACAACTGAAAACAGCTTAATGGTTAATTTTTAAATGGTACTTAAGTGATTCGGCTCAGGATGAGGCAGCGAAAAACTAATTTGTTAATGAGATAAAAGTGAAACATTATTACTGCAGCATTTGAATTTTACCAAAATTGTTAAAGGAAAAAAATTATTGTAATGAAAAGTAAAGCCTTTGATATCACAGCTGTTTAAGCTGAAGTATCACACATTTTACAGGGACTTAAATTAGAATTGGGACCAACAGAAGCACTTGCAGACAGAGACTACAGATAAGATTTTATTAGCAACTCTGCCCTTTGCCACTTTAAAATGAAGTTGCTTCTGTGTTCACAATGAAGAGACGTTCAAATTTCTGTATTCTGACAAAGTTAGAGGAGCAATTTTTTTATGCAGGCAACAATAATAAAAGGTGCTTTAAACAGTCTTTGTAGTGTGAATGTTTGTGAGGATCTTGACTTGTCATCTTCAGTGAGATGACTTTTGAAGTAATTTTAGGAGAAAAATTAACCCACATTGTATCTGCTCTATCAAAACCACACAACCTCCAGTATCAACCAGAAGACAAGTATAGAAAAGTATCAAGAACTAAAACAACCAAGCAAAAGGCTGTTTGATGGGGCACAGATGTTCGGCGCTAACCGCCGAGTCCAGCAGCGCCTAACACATCCATGGTCAAGCATCTGGTTCAGAATTTGTAACTAGCAAATAAATCACTGGACTAGTTGTTACGTTCCATGTATTTAACTTAAAACCTGTTTTCGACCCTTACCAGCAGCACACTGAAAGCTCAGGGAATTTTAACACTGGTAGAAAATGACACTTAACTACACAACCACACATCTGCTTCTCCTTTTGTCCCTGAATCAGTCCAAATTCAAATAATTTTTATTCCCAGCCACAAACCTTGGATACCAGCATTGCATCATGCCTTGGAAAGCGGTGATGGTCCCGAGAACACCTCCAGGTACTGCAGGAGAAGCAGCACTTCCCAGAAGCAGAGACTCACTCTGCACTGTGGTGCTGGGCCAAAGTGAAGCGACAGCAGCAGTTTCTTGTGTCCATATGACAGCAACGGCCAACCTTGCAGACACAGGAGATGTTAAGGGGAGACAAGAACAGGGAGAGAAAGAAGCCGTTCCTTGGACTGGTGTCTCATGTGCTGGTTTTCCGGTGGCTGTTACAGGGTGGGATCTGACCAGGGTTCTTCCATCAACACTCCTCAGAGTCTATGGAGTGAACAGACAAGCCTTTCCTTAAGCAGAAGGATCTGCCTCATCTCATCAGCCATGTTTTCACAACACACAGGAATTTCTGAGCCCCCCAGCCTGCTGTCAGGTATGGTTAAAGCTAAACAGCGAGTTGAAAAGTCATCAGTGAGAACAGGAAGACACACGCATCAGTGTCACTTCAGCA
>NW_010422655.1:29891-31923 GCF_000710305.1 Buceros rhinoceros silvestris | reverse complement strand
CAGGAGACCCAAGTGCAAGCAATGGCAGGAGAAAACCCACATGTGCGGGCTTGGGCACACATGCAAGTGTCGGATACACAAACACAAAGGCAAGGAAACCCTATGCTATTCATCGGGTTGTGATGACTGGCTTTAGAAAACAATGTCACTGCTCTGACTCAAGTTCTCCACGGTAAAGGAGGAGTATGGAGACCTGCCTGACAGCCTCGCAGGCTGCTGGAGCATCATTAACATGCGTTCGCTCAGTGCTCTGAAGGTGACAATCTGAGCAAGCATTGGGTTGTGCTACCTACACACAGAGCTACTGCGTTACAGGTTTGTCTCTTACTGCCTGTAAATCCTCCTGGGGGAATCTGCAAATGTTTTCCTTGCGACATCAGCCCTTCCTGGGCTTCACAACCCCAAGCGTGTTCGGGTTGACTTTGTTAAACTACAATTTACCTTTGGGTTTCCGCCATCATGGGCCCAGCGCTGGGTCTCGTTCAAAGCAAACACACTTTGTATTCGAGACTTGAAGAATTCTTCTCCTCCAGCCTATAAAAATCTTGAAGGGGTTTCTTTTGTGTTCTACACAATTTTGGCCATGTTCCTTCAATCTGAAGAGGCTGCAGGAAAAACCAGGAGAAGGTGCAGCCAGCAGAGACTGACTCCTGGTGATTTCATGCTGCCTAGGGAATGGTAACTATGGACAAACAACCTCAGACTGCACCTTAGCAGGGAAATGTCCACACTACTACGGCCACCAGACTACAGACGAGAGCAGACAGCAAGTACCAGGAACACTGTGCCAATACAGGACATGTCTTCAAGTTACTCACACACCACCCACGCTTCTAAAGAGTTGCTATGCCCATAAAAGCCACAGAATCATTCCAGGGCTGGAGGCACGGCATTAAAAGAGCTTTATTCCAGCAAACAGGGACACCGTGCCCAGCGCTGCAGCTTCCTCCCACTGTGTGGTGTTAAGGCAGGCACAGGGCAAAGGGCAGTGCAGAACACTCCATCAGGAAGGCTGGGGCGGGGGTCACCAGCCCTGGGCATCCAGGCAGGATGCAAGGCAGCACCAGCACCCCAGAGAAGCACCAAACCTGCTTTTCCCAGGATTCTGATGGGGAAACGGGCTTGAACGTGACCTTTGCCAAAATTGGGGGGGGCTGCAAGTGATGCTTTCCTCACTCTTCAAACACGCTTCTTTGATGCGAGAAGCCTGGTCCCACCACACCTCCCAGCACCCGGAGAGGGGCCCGTGCTGTCTCAGGGGCCCAGCGTGGGATGTATCACCATTCCTACCTTACTATGGCTCTAAAGTAGGTGCCCTGTCCTTTCAGAAAGAGGAACAGAGTAAATCTGTTTGATACGAGTCTGGTTGAGAAATGCCAACGGGATTGAACTCCAGCGAGGAGTCGGTCTCTGCGTCTTCACACCCGCACTTCAGCCCGTGCTACGAGTTTTGCTGCCTTGGACAAACATTGATCTTTGACTGAACCACATTTTGTGATTTTTTTTTTCAAACTTGTCTGCAGTTGTGGCACGCAGCAGAGAACCAGCCCTTAGGGAGAAAGCATGAAATATTTGACCTCTATAAAACTATTTGTAAAAGTGAGTGAAATGGGGACCTCCCTGAAAAACAAATGTTACAGCCAGCTCAGCCAGCAGTACGATATGTTTCGAATTGCAAACGGCTGAGGGACTTCACTGACCTTACCAGCCAGTGCAGGCACTTGGCACCTCCTTGATGAAGAGAGAATAATCTGCCCTATTTAGTGGATGAAAAGCTGGACAGGAGCCAGCAACATGTGCTCGTAGCCCAGAAGCCAACCGTGGGCTCATCCCCAGCACTGTGGGCAGCAGGTCGAGGGAGGGGATCCTGCCCCTCTGCTCTGCTCTGGGGAGACCCCCCTGCAGGGCTGGGTCCAGCTGTGGGCTCCTCAGCCCAGCAGAGACATGGAGCTGCTGGAGCAGGGCCAGAGGAGGCCACACAGCTGATGTGAGGTCTGGAACCCCTCTGCTGGGAGGAGAGGGGAGAGAGCTG
>NW_010422655.1:15415-29739 GCF_000710305.1 Buceros rhinoceros silvestris | reverse complement strand
GTTCAGCAGTGTCTGTGGGGACAGGACAAGGTATCTGAATCTCAAAGAGGGAGATTCAGACCAGATGAGAGGAAGAGATGTTTTACAATGAAAGTGGTGAGAACCTGGCCCAGGTTGCCCTGAGGTGGTGGAAGCCGCATCCCTGGAACGGTTCCAGGTCAGGTTGGACCTTGGGGCTCTGAGCACCCTGCTCTGGTTGCAGATGTCCCCGCCCACTGCAGGGGTTAGACTGGATGGGCTTTGAAGGTCCCTCCCAACCCAGACCCTCCTGTGATTCTGTTTCTGGTGTGAAGACCCTGTTTGCAGCACGCAGGCATTCAAGTGTACGGTCCAGCACGGTTTATTACAGAGCCATATCTGCAACGGGCTCAACCCAAATCTCAAACCCCACTTCTGTGGCAACCCACAGCCAGCTCTGCTCTGGAGAGCACAAATCACAGGCAGGGTTTTAAAAACGCGGACGGAACCTTTTTCAGCAGGCGCAGCCCAAATCACACGGAGAAATAAAATAAAGGTAAGCCCAGAAACAAAATGCTGTCATTGCGAACTTAAATTACATTCGGAGAATTACAGGTTTTATGTAATCAACAATATCCTGATTGTTCAAGCCTGAGTCATAAAACAAGTTTAAAGACACCAGAAACAAGCTGTACTTAGTGGCTGAGGCTATTATTATAGGATGTACCTCCCTAAGGTGTCATGGTTTTGTCTCCGTACCCTGAACGCTGTTCAGGATACTCCGTCCTCAGCTGCTGTTTTTGTGAGCAGGTCAGTAGTTGTTGCTGGTTTTTGAAGGCATTGTATCTGACCACTTGCTGAAGACCACAGTGATTTCTGTAATCTCAACACAGGACAAAGGAAGCCAAAGTTTAGATCGTGCTGCAGTTACCATTTCTATGTGGTTGCATTGCTGCTATTCACAGGCATAAAAGACTAAACTCACTCCAGTGGCTTAGATGCAGAAAACCTATTTTCAGCTTCTACCTACGTTCCAAATACCATAAGGAAGATTCTTCTAAGTTGATGGTAAGACAAGTCCTTAAGATCCGTCACACACTACACCACTACCTCACCTTAGGAAGGGATGTTTCAAAAGAAAAATTGCAATTTTTTGTCTCAAAAGAAGCAGTAAAAAATTATATGGGGGGAAAAAAGGTGTGGGGAAAGGGTTTTTTTTGTCTTGAAGTGAGAAGCCAAATGAAGCTGAAGAAAGGGGAGTGACTTTTAAAAGCATCACCGAAGAGGCTTGAAAGCCCGGGTCTGACCTTCGTTAGTGGTATGCACACTCAGGGGCCTCTGAGCCATGTGTTAGTTACTACAGACTCTTCTTAGAGTATGAACTACATGGAGCGTTTGATGTCCCTAAAGCACTGGTCCCAGTTACATGGAGAGGCAGTGAGCTTCACCATCCAGCCATCTGACCATGACTCCCCGTCCCTCCGTCTCACTCCTGGCTCTTTCAGGCTCCGCAGAGCCAAGTTCCTTCCACAGCAGCACAGGTTTGGCTGCATTTTTCCTTCCTTCCATTGTGCAGTTGTATTTCAACTACAAGTGAGATTCTGGATGCTCTTTTAGTCTTTCTGGGCTGCTCTCGGAGCACAAAAGACCAAAAAAATTGTTCTAAGAGTTCAGCTGAGAGTTCCTCCCGCCCAGGGGAATGCCTGGGTGCCACAGAACCAGCCTCCATTACCTCATCTCATACCAGGTAACTACAGCGCTCAGGAACACAGCAAACAGCAGGCTAATCTAATTTACTTTTTTAAAAACACAGTTCTCCCAGCTGGAGTAATGCAGAGAACCACAACCTCCACATATTTTACATAGAGTGAGGACTGGTGTTCAGTGAGCAGTTACAAAACCATCTCTTCATCTCTTATAATATCATGTTTAGCTAATGTCATCACTTCAAAGAGGTCTCCCAGTTTTGCTGGCCTGTGGAGTCCTGTATGTTTTCCTGACATCCTCTGCAGAGCAAATTTAAAGTCAGCCTACTGACATCAGGCTTATTTTTCTTAGCTCAAAAGTCTTGTTAAAAACAGAATTATTTTAAGAGGTCACTGGAACGCGCTGAATTAGAAGACTTTTTTCAGACACCAGAAGAAACCCAGAAAGATACAGTCTAGGTTTTGGCCAGCCCATCTTATTTTAAGAAAGCAGGAGCAACTCAAAAGCTGTTTGAATTTAGCAGAGCCATTGGTGATTACAACCACAGCGACACATCCACTAAGGCACAAACACAACCACGCCGAGATGCCGGTGCTGAACCCCACCGTGTCAACATGCCCTCAGCTACTCAAACTGGATATTCACAGTGGTGCTAATGTGACCCTGTTGTAGAATAAAAATTCACCTGTCTAAATGAATACATAGCAATTATCAACAATCTGTTCCACTTACTTGACAACTTGATGGTTGTCAACAACTTAATGGGTTGACAACTTGACATGGTGATACCATGTTCTCCCTTGACAAACCATCCAGATTTGAAGTTAACAACTTTACTGTATTAGTTTTATTACAAAGTGTGTTTTCTGATGGACCCAAGACTGGTTCTCTCTTGCAGCAGCCGCCAACACACAGTCCACACCTTTCTTCTGGCCTTGCTGTCTCTGCTTTGCGTGCCAAAGTCCTCCTTGTTGCCAGAGTCAGTCCACATCACTGTTCTTACCCAGTTACCAAGCGAGCTTCCAGGAATTGCTGAGACAGTATTTTCCAAACATCACCCTGCATAAGAATTCCATTTTCCTCGTTCTGTATTTAAAACCCCACTGTGCTTCGGAGCCACAAATCCTTACATGAGGTGTTTGGTGCCAGGGAAACTCATGGAAAAAGCAGATTCTGTATTTATGTTTGAGACTATCCCCCAAAAGGGCATCTGTGCCTTCTAAATTAGATGTCTTGCACAACCTGAACCTACGGCATTCGCCTACACTTAGGAGTTACACTGGTGCAATCACGATATACACACACATAGAGACTTTATGACCTGCAGAGGGTCTTCATGAGTAGCTACCAGGTGAAGTTATGTGGAGATCTTCCTGACCTCCTCTGTGGACACTGGATTTTGAGACAAGAGCTTCAACTACTGCTCCTCTGCAGAGGCTCGAATCAGACAACTCTCTCGGGTCTGTTCAGAGGGTGCCGCACAGCTTGTTCAAGTGCTAGAACAACATAGCTCCATTAGCAAACACTCTGCCCAGGCTGCTGTGACCTCCTCCACCCAACCCACCACTCCAGAGGGAGTGCTGCATCCAGGGGCAAACTCTGCCCTAACTCTCACGCCCTTGGGGAGGTGGAGCAGCCAGATGGCTGTCACTGCACTGTGAACCAAGGGTGGAAGAAGGGAGGAAACCACAGCCTGCTTATCTCTTCGGCAAAACTGCACCTGGCTCTTGTGCAGCTGCACCATGTGCGGTACCCAGGGTGTACGAGCGCCTGGCAGCACTGCCCTGAGAGCCATAATTAGCTCAACCAACCACATGCAAGCTCAGACCTGCAATTCGGTTCCCTCCAGGAGTAATAACAAACTGTGAGCAGTGCCCAAATCACGTCCTGAAAGCAAGTACTGGTTGATTAAAACAAATCTCCCTCCCAACTGCCTGCACGCCCATCTTTCTCCTGACTGTTCCCAGAGCAGTCTCCAAGAAGCTTTCTCCTGATGTAACTTGAAAACCACCATGTTCTCCTCTTGTATTTCAATGGGTTTAAAGATCTTTTGATCTCTATGTTCTCAGATGGCAAAATGTGAGACCTGAGAGAAGAGAACAATCCCTTGAGCAAATAGCTTGCCTCTTATTTTTGAAGGGTGCATTGGGGCGTGCCAGGGTGTCAACCTCACGTACAATCTGCTCTAGGCAAACCTGCTGTAGCAGGGGTGGGCATTGGACTAGACAAGCTCCAGAGGTCCCTTCCAACCCTCAGCATTCTGGGATTCTTTCACAGCCTTCCCTGAAGGTAAATTATTACTGCTGTTGAAAAACTTGAAGTTATTCTGGAAAGTCAGGAGCTCAAAGAATCACTAGATATTCATTGAGACGGTTAAGCTCCACGTTGCACTCCTGAGGGTTCATGCTCTGAAGAGCTTGTAGTCGTGGAGACACAGGTCTAGATTTCCAAGGTTAAAGCCATTTTCTTCTCCATAGTACCCCAACCCCCCAGCATTTCATCAGGAAAGTACCGGTGCTTTAGAGATGGATGTTCACTAAATTGCAGGCAGCAATACAAAGGCTGTGGATGCCCTTCCAGAGAAACAACCCTCTTTGCCATGGACAGCATGAAAAGCTCAAAGTCCTGTCACAGGAGTGATGTGGTCATTTCAGCATGCTAGAGATCACTAATTACTGCATTAATTTTCAAAATATCCCCTTAAAAAAGGCAAGAAGTTTACTAAGGAAGCAGTGATGGTCTTTGCTTAGGTGTGTGTGCCAAGAAACCATTTTGCTCCTCTGCCCAGGCTCACTCTGAAGCCCCAACTGTGGAGCCAGGTAACTTCTTCAGAGCCACCAGCTTTGGTATTAGGAAGGGGTGGCAAGGAACCCAAGTCACAGCCTTGGCTGTCATCCCCTGCCACGCAATACCTGAGCAGCTCCTTAGCTTTGCATCTCCTGAAGAGGCGGAGAGACACAATTCTGCTTTTCTGAAGCGACAATAAATAGGTCATGCAAGGAGCAGAGATGTTATCTCACTCTCCCTCTTGCTTTAAGCAAAACATGCAAATCCACAAAATGAAAACCGTACCAAAGAGATGGAAAACCCATGCAGAGGACAAAATATTAACATAATAAACAGGGAAACATCCTTACTGCATGTTTCCTCATCCAGTAACGTAAATAGAGACTCGTATGAAGAACTGGAGATGTGCATGTACTGCCATGTGCTGTCTTCAGGAATCTGGCACCAGTGGCAGGGTACCACAGGAATGATACATTTCCAGCTACACAAATAGACTCAGATCTACCCCACATCTTCTCATGACTGGATGTTTTGCTCTGTGTCAAATATGTTTTTCCTGGGTTTCAGAGAAGGTTCTATCTTATGGAGGTTTCAGAGAAGGTTCTATCTTATGGAGGTTTCAGAGAAGGTTCTACCTTACAGTCCCTTTTGCCATACTGATATTCAAACCAACTTCTCCCCTCGGTTTAGCTTGTGGTTAAACAGCATAGTGGAACTTATCACCTACCCTCTCAGAATTAAAAACAGCAATTCAAAAAATTGCTCTTGTCTACCCACCAGAGACACAGATACATCCATACATGTATAAACCCACAGAGACAGACACAAAGAACATTTTCATGTGACCAGTCTCGACCCTCAGTAGACTCCATGAAGCCCACCAGAGAATTGCTATTGATTTTATCTGGGAGATGCTCAGAGGTTTCCCTGCTTGAGAGGAACGGAAAAGTCTAAGATTATACACGTAGAGAACAGATATTAAGCTGTTTGCTGTGACCCATCTAGGGACAGGACTACGCATCTTCACCCCAACGTGTCCTGAGCTGCACCGCTGACACAGCTTGGAGGCAGAAGACACATGATCATGTATTAGCCTTGCACGTTTAGTTCAGTGAGATTGTAAATATCAGCAACACGCAGCGCTCATCCCTTCACATCAAGGCTAGCTGCAGGCTGGGGTAGAGCTTGACACAGCAGAAGTGGCAGACAGGGAAGGTCTAAGAATAAAGCATCAGATCCATCAGTCATCGACAAACTCAGCCCCCGAGGCAAGCAGTCCCTCAGCACGCACTCACCGCCGATTTCAAATGGCTGTTGAGAGGCAGCTCTGTAAGAGAATTCTGCACAATCTGGGTTTTCAAGTACAGCATTTGTCTAACAAGTAGCACCAGTACAAGGCACAGCTCTCCAAACAGCAAGGCTCACATCTTAGTTTAGAGCTCAGCTGTGCTCCCCCAGCCCTTAAATAACTGTACAGCAGGATTTGGATGAGGACGACCAAAGCTCTCCTCACTGCACTCAGTCAGAAGATCACCATCATAGTTAAGGAGGAGAAGAGTCTGCAGCACAGTAATTCAACCACGCTATGCTAGATGGAAAGCTTTGCCACCGTGGTGTCAACCACACCCCACTGAAACCCATACAATGAGCTGGCTGTGAAGACTGCCACACCCTCAGCCTCCTGTAGGAAGGTGATTTGGGAGGGTCACGGGGGTCTGTCTAGGTCTACACCATCCCTTTGTTAAAATAATGTACCCCTGGGTCTCTTTGGCTTGTAGACAACTGCCAGTGCCACCACTTGAATTCCTACAACTTCACTAGTTCAGGATGACAAAGGCTTTTAAGGAGTGAGTGGACCACCCACTTTCCGTGTGTTGAAATCAATGCCTACAGAGACAATCTGACAGCTAGCGTTTCTTAAAACCAAGCAGTTCTGATATCAGCATGCAATTAAATGATAAAAGCAGATATATGCATCATCAACACTTCTCCAGATCCACCAAAAAACCCCCATGTCTTCCTTCAGTCCTTATTTTTGGGCCTTGATGAACCACTGTGGCCTTTTCTGGAGCTGATTAGAGGAGGTCTGGTCTTCATCCAGACAGCTGAGACCAAAACAAAGCCAAAGGTCCACCTGCAAGACCCGAACCTTAGACTGCAAGCTCCTCAAAGCAAGCTTCAGCAAGAGCAATGTCCATGGGCAGGTCCCTAGCAGCCACCCGCTGGGCAGGCAACAGCCGCCTGCAGCACGACATGGGTCCTTTCCAAACAGTGTCCGCTAAGGGCCCCTGAGCCAGTCACAAAACCATACAGCTGGTGATTTTGTGCTTTGCCTTGTTATAAATAATAAGGTTATGTTTTGCTTCACAGATCTTTTGATTTTTTTCCTTTGGGAGACTTGCGAGTTTTAACGGCATTAATTCCTATTTGCCAACCTTGTCCGTATAAATGAGGATGTTCATTAAATTAATGTGAAGTGATGAGCACTGTAATTAGGACACATTTAAAATGTGGCACATCTGAATCAAAGACTATCCAAGATGTTCTCTTTTTTACTAAGGTACAATCGAAGGAGGCTTACTGTTTAATTTAAAATGAATTATATTTCCAACAACCTCTTCCCACTACAGACCAGGGAAATACACCATGGACGGGCTCTTCCCAGCTGACATTTTTTCATACACTCTGGGGTGAGATATCTTTCCTGTTGAGTTTACCACATCATTTTTTGCCACTGATAGCAGTAAAGAGAGAAAGAAAAATAGTGAAACACAAAATAACAGGCTGCATGTAACTAAAACAGTTGTGATTTTGGGCAGCAAAATGTAAAGTCACAACTTTGACGAGAAGTTGCCCAGGTTACAGCACTTGTCATTGGTTTTTGTCCCCCAGGAATAGAGGCTCATTGAGGACATGAGTTGGACACACCCGCCTTGAGGAGGTATCAGCTAAGGTAGACATAAGTACTCCAGAGATGTTACAACTTCAAGACAAGGGCCAGTTCATTCCTAGAACACCGTTGGTGTCGTCCCATGGAGACACCTCAGCAGTGCACCAAGCCGTCCATGTTTGCCACATTGGGTCAGACTGTGTTCAGCTGCAGACCAGTTTTAGTCCGTGAATACAAAAGTCGCTTGGTGGGGCTCACTGAGCAGAAAATGCAGAAAATTCATGGCAAGACCAGCTCTCCCAACTCCTACTGCTGAAAGACAACGCTCTCATAAGAACAGACCAAACACAAATAAATTTAGGCTAAGAAGGTTTCTAAATATGGGGTGAGAGTGAGAAGTGCCAGATGAGGCTCTTTTTCCTCTTATTTTACATGGAATCAAAATTCGATTTCATCTCACTGGCATATAATTGAAATAATTAAAGGCTAGAGATTGACCCCAACATTTAGTCACACAATTGCAGCTGACCGCAGTGTCTGTTGTCTGGGTGACACAAAGGGAACACCTTTGTCTCTTTACGAGAGGCAACACAGGCAGAACAGCTTAGGCGATTCTTTGCACAGCATCATATTCCCATCTACACCCAAAATTCATCATCTCCCCATGACAACTGGATATAACCAGAGCCTGAAGCTCTCCTCAGCCCCACCAGGCTGCCAGCTAGGATCACACTAATGGAAATTAAGGGACCCATCCAAATCTGGCTGGAATCAGAATTTAGATCTTACTGTTTCACAGTTTCTTTCCCAAATCTGTGCCCTAGTTATGAAGTTTTTCCTTGAGTTTCTTTGCTTGATTGTTGCCCTCTCAACGTGTCTTCCAGCAGTGTCAGCTGGGGTTGAGCCCTCCACCCTCTGCCATATGCAGCACTTGCCCTCAGTGCACATCTGCAGAGGTAACCTGTCACCGTGCCAAGGAGTCGCTGCTGAGAACAGGGCTCTGCCAAACACAGCCTGCTCAGCCCTGTGTGATTACAGCTGTTCTAATTCTTGTTCTGCCCCTTCTCCTCACTGGATTTCCCAAAAACCGATGCAAAGTAAGCCAAGAGGGAAGAAACGGAGAAAGAGGCGGTGCTCAAAAGCAGGAACAAAACAAAATAAAAGAACTGCAAAGCTAGAGTGAACTCAAATCAAAAGGTCAAGAAGCACATTAAACAAATAACACAAAAATAACCCTCCTCTCATATTTCAATGTATTCCTTGTGTAACTCAACTGAAGGAAGTGGCACCGGTCCACAAAAGCATCTGGCCACACACAGTAATAAAACTTGCTTTTTCTTTTTCCGGGCTACGTGGACATAAGGAAATTGCAGGGAGCCCAGAAGTGCTCACCACGGCCTGGTAGCTGGAGAAGGTCGCACAGCCCGACGTGGGGGCTGGCAGATGGTACCGTTACATGAGCATTCAAACGCACCGCATCGTATCCGAGCACTGCAACACAAGACGGTGATGAGGACAACAATGCTCCCTGCGTTAAGGCGTGAGCCGACACCCTGCAGGTGTGAAAACACAACTGGGTCACATACGTGGTTTTTCTCTGTTGCTTTCTTTCTGTCTGTCTCTCCAGCTCCTTTCACCAGTTACCTTCTGTTCTTTACATACGGTTTGCCATTTCATCTTCAACTGACGCGCCAGGTGTTCATCAGACCACAGAACAGACACCAGCCAGGATGCCCATCTGACTCAGCGTGACAGCATCTCAGTTCCTCTGGTACAAACTACGGAGGAGACAGACCTGCACAGGTCGTTTTTGTCACTCTGCAGAAGAACTCTACCCTAAACCAACACAAGTGAGCTGCACACATGGTCCAGCACTATCCGGCTACAGTGCAGGGTCCCTTCCCCACAGCTCATCTTTCCATCCTGGTGACACTCAGCTCTGTGACCAACGCAGCATTCCCTCCATGTAGGGACCCACGTAGGTTTCTTGGCCCATTAGTCGAGACAAATGCAATAACCCCAGTAACAGCAACGTGACAGGAAAATCTGGACTACCTAAAATAAGTAGAAGTGGCCTGATCTGAACTCCATTAGATCAGTCAGACTTTTCCACTAAAATAAATAGGCCAGTGTTACCTAAAGTTCTCCAGAATGGGCCCACAGATCAGCAACAGAATGAATCCCTCATGTGATCGCTTTTCAGAAATGTTCTCAGATGCCCATTTTCAGTCTTTTACAATTTATATGAAGCAATACAGAGGGCTAGAGCATGAATCCCCTACACATACCTGCACCTCTAAGGGTGAAAAAAGGCTGAAATCTCTGCAAATGCATTTGCTCTCCCAGTGAGCTGCTCAGAGTGTTAAAAACAGAAATAGCAGTGAAATACAATCTTTATTAATCAAACTTGCATTCACAATCACTAAATCAGCTTCCAAGGCCACGGCGTAAGGATGGTCTTCTCCACTTAAATCTGTCCCTTCCAGTCCTGACCAAGATCTTAGAGGAGAGGTCACCAAGCACCACGCGACCTAGGATTAAAGCAGGAAGAAACTCACATGTGTCTCTGCACCGTAATTCAGTGTGTTCTGGTAAAAGAGCTTAACGCTTGCCCAGGAGTATCGCATGGGATGGAAACGATCCCCCCGTCTGGAAGCTGCTCTGAAAGCACCAACGTGTTCCTGTTTATTTCTGCAGGCACTGGTTGTGTCTTCTGTGGCAAGACAAATCAATTTTCTTCTCAGCAGGCCTAGCCTACTTGGTTACACACTTGATGGTACATGCTGTTGGAATCTAGGCTTTGCTGGCTCTTACATTTATAGATCCAAAACATTTTTGCTTTGTTTCCTGTACATGGATCAAGAGGTTCTTGTTTGAAGTGGTGATGCATATACCCTTCCAGGAAACACGGAAAGAGGAAAAGAACACTAAGGAAGATAAAAATGGTCTCATCTGCAACACAGTGGCCAGGTACTGTGCAGATCTGTCATAACGACATTAAAATCTTGTGTTCAGATTTTATCTTACAGTCAGTAAGCACTGTTGAGAAGACTTTCCTCTAGTCTCAAACTTAGCACAACAGACTTCAACCTCAGGTGAAGACTAGATGCCAGACTGCAAAAAGTAAATGCTACTCCTATGTGTAGGGTCTCATGAAGCTCTTCTCGCATTTCAGTACAGATTCCTCATTTGTGACCTACAACCAGCAGACACCATGGACTTTCACAATGCAAGACTTTAAACTACACCCTGTTCTGCCTGTTGAGTCTGAGCAGAAACAACGCAGCCCCCAAGAACAACAGAGCAGAAAGGAGCATGGGAAACCACTCCAGAAAATATTTTTGACAGAGTAAATACGCATGAAGCAGAGCATTCTGGCCTGGAATCTGACAAGTGTTTCTGCTGTGTACAGAGAAGGATAGGCTGGGCCTTTTTGAAGGACAGGTCACTGCACGCAGTGACAGCCATTTCCAAAGACAGTCAACCCCTTCAGCTTTGTCCTAAAGAAAGTGGCAGCCTCACACTCTTTAACCAAGTACGTAACTTGAGTGGTTGTTCCCAGTTTACCGCACAGACTAGCCTGTCATTCACCTTACAGGCACGGTGCCTCCAACCCTGTCATCATCGCAGGACGCTCCTAATGAAGCCTCTTGTCAGCAGAATAACTCCTTGTGCTGAGCTTCTCGATGGTGAGATCTAAAAAACCAAAAGAGGTGAATACCGAAGCTCTCCTCCTGCAGTCATCTAGAGCTTCGCAAGAGTACTGAGCCCTTGCAAGCTGCGGGCTGGTCCTGGGGCTCAGGCTGCAGTTAAACTCTTTGTCCATTTAGTGGCAATAAATCAAGAAGTGGTCTTACGCATAAAATTGTCCTTTACCCTTCCTTCCTCCCTCCCTCCAGCTCCCAGCTTGCCAGCAGGCTACGCAGAGCTACAGAGCTCTCTAGAGCTCCACATTTCCTGTCGATCTTCACACGCATATCAAAACTTCTGTATGAAATTAGGTGCAGGGCCGATCGAAATCAGTCATTATTTAGCGGCTGCAGATAATCAAGTAATGAAGTGTCTCCACTAACAGATCCTGAGAGTCAAGTGCAACAGTAAACAAAACACAATAGCCATGTTCTCCTTTTCATGTACACCTTGGGAACCGGAGGCTAAATTCTGCCCAGTGCACAAGCGGGTGGGAAAGGGAATTGTCTTGAAGAAAACATGCATCCTTGCTTCATTGCGTGATCAAGAAAATCCCATGATATCTGTGTTTCAGCTCCTCTGCCTCACCCAATGTGTCACCTCTGCTATTTACCACTGCTCCACAAAAAGCTCCAGAGCACAGGCCGTGTGAAAGTTACTGCCAAAACCATCTTGTACGACAGCCACAAGCACAAGTGGCTCTCCACAAAGAAGCCCCCCAATTCAGCCTTCGTTTGTTTTCATTAACAGCTTCTGTGTGAGCACAGGTCAAATCTGATTTATGAAAGTGTCTATTATTAGCAACTGCCTTTTGTTCCTCAGCAAAAACAAACCGGTATTGCTGTATAAATGAAGTACTACATATCTCGGGAAAAAGGAAATCAATCAAGCAGAAATAAATCAAGATTCTAGTTCACAGCAATCTAAAGTTACAGCACAATCAAGATCTCTGCCAGCATCACACTGCTCAGTGGCCTGCCTAGAACTGGTGCACAGCAGCGACAAATGCATTTTCTAAAGCTGGAAGTCAGAAGCCCCAAAATGAGTGATGCCACACTATCGGGTTCCTGGAGAGCCCTCAGACCAAGGGCACAGCCTCGAGGTTTAATACAGCACACCACGCACCCGCGATGGATGAGGAGGATGAACACTTCCAGCTATCTAGCCACAATGTGTGCAAGAGCCCGCAGACTACAACAGCCGACTCCAGTGGAAGACAGGGCTGAGTGAGTCCTGGAAGACACCAGCCCACCACGGCAGCAGACAGCAATGACACGTGATTTATCCCTCAAGCTCTCTTCATTGTCCCAAGGATACAAAGACGAAAAGCATCTCTACCAGGGATGCCACCTCACAAGTTGACGAGAGGGCAGGCCACCTTCCAGGGAGAGCCCCGAGGTTGCCCTCACGGATGCGAAGCATAAGGGACACCAAAAGCTGGGCTGAACCCAAGGAGTGGGAGCTGGGTTCAGCTGACCCAGCTGAACTAAGTCATTGTCCCTGTAATGCAGCACTGTAGCATAAAGCAATTTAAGTCCCACCCTGTAAAACATATTCCTTATCTCTTGCTCTCTATGGTTCTAGGAATCAACTTTTAAAAATAAGCACCTCCAGATCAGGAAATAAACCACTGTGTAAAAACCTTCCAAACCAACCACAGTCTTGCTATGATCCTGCCATTTCATTTCTTCTTCTAACAGGAACATTACTGCAAACAGTACCGCAACCATGCCCTGCCCCCCAGCAAAACCAGCCACACAGCATCCACAGCCTGTAAAACCCCTGCAACACTGACCTGTGACAAACTCACATCTGCAGACCAACAGATCCCTCAGTGATTTCTCATTTTGCAACCTGTCCTCCAAAAGGCAAGGTACTCAGAGCATCCCCGTTTCCTCACGTTGCGACGGTACCAGCACTAAACCTGACCAAGACACGGCTCCGCGGGGTGAGAACAACAGAGATTTTGAGATGCTGTCATGGAAGACGCCTGTTTTGCTGTTCATGGGGTCAGCATTTACTCCTGATGTGCTGAGAGGACAGGCAGGCGTTAGACCTTAGTGGGACGTGGGCAGTCAGGTGGCTGGAAGGTTTCCGTTAACTCTCTGCGATGCATCTCAAAGTGACTTGCTGGCTTTGGTAAAAAGCAGGAAAATTTCCAGCTCTACCCACTGATTAAGAGACCAACGTGAATTTAAAGGCAAAATCAGTTGGCTCAAATGAAAATTAGAAAAATATCCGTTAAGACACTTGCCAGACGAAACACTGAGCCCTAATGCAGTGCATTTATTTATAACCACAATGGACCTTCTGGAAACCAAGTGTATTAGAATTATTAATAACATCATTAACATGTGCAAAAGCTACATCACATTCCTGCCTTTCCAATAGTAAGAGACCTCTGCTGAAATGGCTCCATCCCCTCTCCTGAGCCCTGTCAGCCCTTGACACCACTACTTGTGAGAAAGTCATTTGACAATCTGAAGACGAGGAAAACAGAAAGTTTGCAGTGAAAAACTTGTGATCTCTCTCTTTGAACACTCGTTTCCTTTGAAAGCCACGTGGGTGACACCTTCGGCTCAGGGAAGTTGTCCCGGCTGCTCTGAAGGCAGCTGTAGCAACCCGCACCCATTAGAAACCCAGGTGGCCAGCAGCACACGTGTGTCTGCGCCTGCTCCCCAGGCACAGCTGAAGAATGTCCAGCAGCTCTCGCTTTACGAAAACCTGCTGTGTTCATCTGTGATTTTCAACATCCACATTTTCAGCTGCATAAAGCTGGGCCTCAGGCTGATCTTCCTCGTGCTTGTTTTCTTTTGGGGATAGTTTTTAAGGGAAAACCTGTGTGCTATTTGAATCAGGGTTCAGAGAAGATATAGGGCTTTCACCCAGCAGTGGCTGTGCTCAGACGTGGACTTCAACCTGGACAGACACATCTGCACTTAGATTTATATTGGTAAAGGTGGGGCTGCAGATAACTGAGCTCAGAAGAGGGGGAATAATGTTCCAATCCAAGGTTTTTAAGCTTACAGAAATTAAATCATGTCTTTGCCTTCCTGTACGCCAGTCTGAGGGCTCATTTACTCACCCAGCAGTGGCTGTGCTCAGACGTGGACTTCAACCTGGACAGACACATCTGCACTTAGATTTATATTGGTAAAGGTGGGGCTGCAGATAACTGAGCTCAGAAGAGGGGGAATAATGTTCCAATCCAAGGTTTTTAAGCTTACAGAAATTAAATCATGTCTTTGCCTTCCTGTACGCCAGTCTGAGGGCTCATTTACACAGAGCAACA
>NW_010422655.1:9694-15303 GCF_000710305.1 Buceros rhinoceros silvestris | reverse complement strand
GCTGAACCGGTATATACAATCTTCTGTATTAAACATCTACATGGGAGGTCCCTCAAGTCTAAGTTTTAGTACTTCAGTTGCTGACACTACATGAATACTTTAAAATAAAACAGCCGATGATGGTCCTGGCTGGTCTGCCCTCTGAAGAAACCATTCAAAAGGCTCAGGAAACATTTCTTCCTCGCCAAGTCCAGGGGACTGTTTTCACAGGCATTTGTGCACAAATATGATCCCAGAAAAGGGACCACTTCAGTTTGCCAACCCCATGGCCAAGCTAGTTGCTCTTTAAACGAGCCACTAAGGGCTAATTTCTTCAGCAGCCACCGTGCACTGTAATACGAGAGAAAACGACTCCTCTAGGAGAGCAGAGCTTGCCGTGTTCCTTCTAACCACCCTGCACCGCATCGAGGATCCAGTCACTCTGTGTATCACATACCAAACCATACGCACCACAGGAAATACGCACTGGAGAGGTGCGAGATACATACGGGACTAAACCACCGATAAATGCAAATAAACAGGTTACAAATAAACTAAACAGCAACAAAGCCCCAGGCAACAACATTAGCCTTGTACGACAATAACCGCTTGTACCAAAATACGCACAAACACAATTCTGCCTGTGTTTGATTTGCTTTAACCACGACCTCCATTTATATCACTTATTTTTCAAGCTGAGGTAACTTGTCATTTGCATTGTTATGCAAAGAGCTCACTAAAAATACACACCAACATTTGCTTGGTCCTCATCTTCATTCATGGCACCACTTTTATGTATTCTTTTTATATATATATATTTATAAACACACTGACATTACCTCTTCATGCTCTGTTTTGCATGACGAACAATCTGAGCCAACAGCAATGCTCACAGGGGAATCTCCGACAATGAATTGATGGTGTAGCGAAGGGGGAAGAAGGAAAGGGAATGATTTTCACTGACCTGTTTATGAAGAACTTACTATTTTAAAACCAACAATATAATTTAAGAAAATAACTTTGTTTGTGGAGAAGGTGCAACTTCTTCTTTGATACAGCAGACAACATGTATGACCAGGAATGGTAGATAACGTACGTGATCAAGGGGGAAAAAGCAAACCTGCGTGTTTAGAAAGAAAACCTGAGTAGTAATCTTTATACTCTCCAGAGGCACAAGCCACGCAGGTTTCCTAGGATCAGGCATACAAGTTTCCTAGGATCAGGCACTCAGACTCATCCTCTGGTTTGGGATGAAGTTTAGAGCCTGACTCAGCAACCCCCCAGCGCTACTCTCATGACACGGGGGTGAACTGAAACTTACTCGTGTGAGAAACACGGCTTGACTGCAGGGATGGGGATTTCCATTTCCTAAGGAGGGAAGAGAGACTCCTGCTCCTTTGAACTGAGGAAGACATGGTGGGATTCACCAAGCTGTTTAGCATGAAACTGTCTAATCAAAAGCCAGAAGGACTGCTGCTCTCGAAGCTGCTCATACAGAAGCAGGGTGATACCGGACACTTGTGAAAGTCACGCACGTCATGTATAGCTGAGGTTTAAACAAACTTCGAGAGTTACACACAAACACTCTGTAAAGTAAGTGAGCCTAAACTTAGATGTAAGTCAGACCAAGGAACAGCAGGAAGCAGACAGGGGTTTTCAAGTGCTGGGCAAGACACTCGACAGGCTCAAACCTCCTCTGAATACACATGGAAGAGAGAATTCATGAACCCAGCAAGTATCAGGATTGGATTTAACGAGGCATTCAAAATGGGACCATGTTTCCAGCTCCTTTTCTGGGCAAACCCCGTCACCCTGCCCGAGATGGCAAAGATGGTCTAGGCAGCAGCAGACCTGCCCAGCAGTCAAGACCACCACTCCCAGCACCAGCTGCTCCCAGCGCTTCCCTAGGTACACCTTGAACATTTCCCTATTTAAAAAAAAATAGACCACACAAACCCCACTGGCTTTAATGCAGCTGCAATGGGCAAACGAAACAGTATCTCAGTGAAGCTCTAAGTCACTCTTAAAATAGCGACTTCCTACTCTTTTCTTTTTTTAATCTCTTTGTTCGCTACTTTTTTGACATTGCTGCAAAAGCCTGTCCAGGCCAGCCAGAACAGATACAATCTTGTAATAACGTTCCTAGTCTGAGTGGAAAGCAAAAGAGAAGCTTCAACAGTAGCTGTAAGGTTGCGTTCATGGGCTGTGGTGGTCTGACTCCAGCAGTCAAACCAGACACATTGAAGGTGATGCTTTTCTTCTCTCTTTATCAAATCCTTTAAGTGGGTTTGTGTCGTTTAAAAGCACAAAATTTTAAAAGTAAATTTGAAATCAAACGGAAGCAGTAACATGCAAAGCGACCTGTCTAGAACTGACTTCCCTGTTTGATAGGATGCCATTAGGAGTGAATAATAATGCAGACATCCATTCCCTTCCAACAGGAAACATGTCGCAGTCTCCTGCAATTTTTAGTCTGTTTTCAAATTACTCCAGATGTGTTAGGAACCACTAGTTTCATAGCACATTGTTTTGAACTGCAGAGGAGCAGTAGCAGGACCTAAAGCACAGTGACATTAGTAACCGAATCTGGAGACTGCACATTATCCTGGGTGTCATGCTGCGCTGCTGGAAATTGCTGTTTGCTTCAGCTGATTCAGACGTTCAGACGTCTTCAGATGGGCAAACACTGCACACAATCATGAAGCAGATTTCCATCTACCCAAGAACTGTGAAAAAATGTAATCACGTTACATTCCGAGGAGTGGATTGAATGTCGCCATAACCACAGTGAATGGCTTTCACTGTTCATCTCCCCGGAGCTGCTGCGTCTTTCAGTCAACAGCCCTAAGCATACCGTACTGCGACTGGGCTGGGCATCTGCAGAGCCCGAGATCACATCATTTTTGTTGGAAGAGATCTTCAAGTCCAACTTTTCCTCATATCCAGCCTAAACCTCCCCTGGCACAACTCAGGATCGTTTCCTCTCATCCTATCTCTTGTTCCTGGGGAGAAGAGATGGACCCCCACCTCACTCCAACCTCCTGTCCGGGAGTTGTCAAGAGCCAGAAGGTCTCCCCTGAGATTCCTTTTCTCCAGGCTCAACCCCACCAGGTCCCTCAGATGCTCCTCAGCGCATTGTGCTCCAGACCCTGCTCCAGCTCCGTTGCCCTTCTCTGGACACGTTCCAGCCCCTCAATGTCCTTCTTGGAGTGAGGGGCCAAAACTGAACCCAGGATTTGAGGTGTGGCTCCACCAGTGCCCAGCAGAGGGGGGTGATCCTTGCCCTGGTCCTGCTGGCCACACCAGTGCTGGGACAAGGCCATTGGCCTTCTTGGCCACATGGGCACACTGCTGGCTACTCTACAGCCACTGGTGACCAACACCCCCAGGTCCTTTTCCCCAGGCAGTTTCCAGCTGCTCTTCCCCCAGCCTGGAGCGTTGCAGGGGCTTGTTGTGACCCAAGGCTTGGTTGGCCTGGTTGAACCTCAGACCATTGGTCTCAACCCATCAATTCAACCTGTCCAGACCCCTCTGTGAAGCCTCCTGACCCTCCATCACATCAACACTCCCACCAACTTGGTGTCATCTGATACATATTTCTAAGCACAATTAACATTATTAACAATGTTTAACACTATGCTTTGAAGTTATCATTTTACAACCATGTTGCCCAGAGCAAGACTGCACGTTTACTGGAACTCATATATAAAAAGAGCAGTAAGATGCAAACTGTTACCAATGGCACTTATTTCCAAACCTGCTTAAGTTATTATACGGGAAGTAATAAATTTTCTCTTTTCCTCCAGACAGTTTTCATGCCTTTTTACAAACCTGACCAAAGGGCTAATATTGTTTCCCTGCTTGTGGTTTATCAACACAAGAGCAGAGCCCAGCCTTGCTCTCCTTGAAGGGAAAACCTTACCTACAGAGTGAGTGCTTCCAGTCCACGCAGGTGCCCCCAAGACATGTCAGTGTTCTTTAGAAGACCAGGACATTTCCTGCAGAATTTCTGTCCCCCTGAAGACCTGTGGCATGAGCAAGACCTGGGATGGAGCTTGCTGCTCTTGCAGGCATTTTGCCACGGGCTTTGGTGGGAAGGCAACGGGCCAGGGCAGCTGAACCTTCCCTGCAACAAGCCCTGCCAGCCGTGGTTTGCATTTAAAGCAAACGGTTCTGCTTTGAGCGGAATTTTGGAGCTCCGAGAACACAAAGAAACACAAAATTCAGAAAGCACAAAGAAAAGGCAGCAGCCGGCAGGCTGAGCCTGCAGTCAGATGGGCTCAGGAAACATAAAACCTTCCCGCTCACTGCTAAATTCAGTTTAAGCGCTCTTCAAAAACATTTCCTTGAAGCCTGCGTTTCTTCCTAACACCATTCACCAACTCTCTCGCCATGAAAATGCAGAAAAAATTATTCTGAACAGCATTTATAACAAGTACTTAGCGACTGCAAAAAACATCCCTGTACCAAAGCATAAGATGATGACTCTGCTTGCTCTGCCCCCTCAAAACAACAACAACAAAAACCAACAACCCAAGCAAACAAAAAAACCCACTAATCAAAAAAACCGGTCAGCCCCTCCCTGAGGAAAGCCACCCGGGGAAAGCCATGGGCCAGATGCATAAAAAACTTCTAGGCTTGACTTGTCATTTCTTTAAGATAACAAGTAAAAGCATCCCCGATGACAACTGATGTGTTGGAACCGACCATTTCCTACCCTTCTTTATTTTGGAGGCATAAGGGAACGACTCTAAGTACAGCTTATTCCAGCCCTCTGAGTATTTTTCCACTAGTATCAAAGTAATTTAATTTCAGCAAGGTCTTAATTTCAGCATTTTTAAAATGGAGAAATCTAGCAGTATTATAAAAAGTGATATGAACTGTATATAGGACTTAAGTAGCTGGAGAGCAGCCTGGCAGTTATCTTGCGGATGACTTGTAAACACAGTCTAACAGCTTTATTTATCTTTCTGAGCTACCTGCTCTGCCACGCTCCCCCTCCTGCCCTCTGTAAATCACCGGCTGCTCAGTCTAATGCCACTGGTGGCCTCTGGCCGGGTAGAAGAGCATTTCACCCTCCATGACCACGCCAGGGCACCTCCAGTAAAGCACGCACAGCTACGATGTCCCTATGCTCAAGTCATCTTTGACTGGTGCGGGCAGCTGATGGGAGTTAAGAGAAGCCCTAGTTTGGAAGTGGGACCAGAACACGCTGCCGGTAACAAACTCGGTGTGGGACTGAGCTTTACACCCTTTCCTCATACTGTTCTGCACATTTTAATTCACGGCTTCTCTGCATGGACTCCAGTTTTCTTACCTACTCCCCATGTGACACAACCTGCAAACATCAAAAGCAGATTTGAAACACAAACATCTACTCTATAGTAACACCCACAGCACCCAGCAAGGACAATGGGCAGCTTGAAAACCAGGAGAATAAAATCACACCACCTGAAAACCCACTCATGTATTTTATCTCAGTTACAGTGAGCAGTGAACGTGCAGGAGGAAAACACCACTGATCAAGACCGACCCTTTGAGTTACCTAAGAAGGAAAATCAGGTAACTTTTGCTGAGAAAAAATGAAACACAAAACGAAATCCAAAAACCCTCCGGAACAGTGAGCAAAT
>NW_010422655.1:4628-9563 GCF_000710305.1 Buceros rhinoceros silvestris | reverse complement strand
TCCTCACCTTGCACACAGGTTTGTTGAGTCAAATAGCAGGTCGAACAGGAGCTAAATAGTCTGACACACACTCAGAAAAATCACGGAGGATTGTCACTTATCTGCCACGCCACATCACTGCTATGCTGCAAAGGACCACTGCATGTTCAAGACACATGTTCACAGAATAACAGAATTTTCTGGCTGGAAAAGATCTTTAAGATCATCGAGTCCAACTGTTCCCCAGCACTGTCAGGTAACCACTGACCCCTGTCCTTCAGCACCACAGTGACATGGCTGTGAAACCCCTCCAGGGATGGGGACTCCACCACTGCCCTGGGCAGCCTGGGAAAGGGCTTCACAAGCCCAGCGGGGAAGAAATTGTTCCTCCTGTCCAACCTAAACCTCCCGTGGTGCAACTTGAGGCTGTTTCCTCTTACCCTGTTGCTTGTTCCTTGGGAGAAGAAACCGACCCCCAATGAATTCAGCGATGTCATTAGTAATGCAGGGTTGCTGGAAGACGTGGGAGTAAAACTGCAGGGGACTGTGTGAAATGCAGCTGCAGATGGAAAAACATTGCTATTTCTGATGCTGTTTATAAAGTGTACACTGGAAGATGGAGTCGGTGCAGAAGTCACGGTACGTCAGGACACACCCTGCTCTGAGCGGATAAAAAGGGCTCCAGGTTTGGCTTATTGCAGATAACAAGTATTTGCCTGATAAGTTACCACTGTTATAGACAAAGCAAAAGGAAAACATTCATGTTGAGTAGAAGGTACATGAAAAACCATTCACTGAACTACAGTCAAAAATTAAAAGGTCTGAATGGAACTAGAAATTTAAGCGCATTTCTCGGATCGTAGAAGAAACATTCAACTACTTTCTCAGCAGAACTGAAATGAACAACTGTATCACCTCATGATTAAAGACAACGACACTCTTAGCAGAAGGGCATCAAAATGATGATGTAAAAATCTGAGGAAGAGGAAACAGAAAATAAGCAAACTTAGATCAGAAATACACGTGATTTTTCCAATAGTAAAAGAATAAAGCATTGGAGTAATCATTACTGGATTGACTTTTCCTCAGGATGTGCTTTCATCTGGCTGATGTGTTTCTTCTGACACAAAATGTTGGTTGATAATCTATGGGAGAGTTCAGAATACTGTCAAGCACCGTTTTGGCATTAAAAACTCCCAATTCATAGGATTTCCTCAGAACGAGCCTGAACATTTTGAGAATCTCCTCAACCCCCTAAGCAAGAGTAAGGCCACCTGTTGTAGAACAAGTCCCATGTTTAGCTGTGAGGAAGTGGCATCCTCATCCTTTCCAGACCTTCTCTAACACTCTCTCCATCTTTACACGTTTCAGTAGTAAAGCTTTACTGAGAGACCTTGTCTCCAGACCAGGAGTTAGTCAAGTCTCTACCATGATTAATCCCTAGTCAGCAATGTAGAGCAGAAGCTGTAGTGTTTCATACACAACGAGCAGGGATGAGCGAGTTGAGACTGCTGAGGGGTTGACTATGGACTTCTTTTCTAGCTGGATTACGTGCCGTGGGAAAGAAGCCTGAGTTTATTTGACCATAGGTCTTGCTGCTTCTGGTGGTACTTCTGTGACTTAGATTCCTGAAGTGACCTTGGAAAAAATACTCACCAGCCCTGTGAGTTTACCGTTCTTTGCTCAGCTAGAATTCACTCAGGATTCCTCACCATGACAGCATTCCTTAATTCCACCAGAAATACTTCTGGGATAGGAGTTCATATGCTGTATGAGGAGCTAGATGTTCAAGTGGTCCTGCTCCAAATTAATCCCAGCCAATAAACTGCACAATTTAGCTAAAAAAAGTACAGTAAATACACTCTAATTTTATATTCCTTAGCAACTGCTGCAATTGTATTTAAAGGTATTTAGTGATCACGAATGGAGAGAAAGAAACTCACAAATGGAGAGCACGGTCATCCAGGAGATGCTCTCCTGGTTCAGATACAGGCCAAACAGCGACAGAAGTCCAAGGCCTTTTGCTTCCCCCTCCTGCCCCGAACTAGGCCTACACTGTTCTGCACTGCCGCAGCGACCGCACAGATCCAGGCTGGAAGGGTAAATCACAGCCCCACGGCTCACATTTAATGGGGTATTTTTATACACACAAACAATCACAGATCATTCTCTATAATCACTCATGATCCATGTGCACATCCCATGAAAACCAAAATCAACTGGTCATCGGAGATCACCCTGCTGTCCCCACATTGGGTAGACATTGTGTCACTGTGCCAACAGAGCAGGAGAGGATTATTCTTATTTAAAATAACGAGTGTGCATTCACTAGAGCTTTTTTTAAACCATTATAATTTGGTGATATCAAATCCAACTTTTCCAGACCAATGAATGTCACATACAGCATAGGAACCATGTTCCTGCCAATTTTCACATTTTCATCACCTTCCATTGAGATGTTAACAGCAAAAAAAAAGGAGGTTTAATAAAAAAACACAAGTAATGACTTCTAGCAGAAATATCTCACTTCTTTTTTTCATTCGTTACATCCTCTCAGACTGCCAAATGAAAACTTCGAGGAAAAACATTCTCCCTGGAAATAAGTGTACCGTATTTTTTTGCCTAAAGAGGAAAATGCAATGAAATCCATAAGCAATTCAATGAAAACAAAAAGGCAACTGCAACTCCAACTGCTCTCACATAGTTCTAGATGATCAGATCAACAATTGCAAATAGGAAATTTAAAAACATTTTGGTTTTTACAATTCTGATTTATTTTTTCAGGTCAAAAGATACTGTTGCTTAACTTCCTCCTAGCTCAACTACTTGCTAAACCTAATGGATTAAATACCACGAATAGGTGAGCATCCCTCTGGAGGCCTACACCAGTTAGCTGGGCAACTTTAAGCGCATAAACACCGCAGTGAACCTCAGTGTCTTCACATCTGCTCAGGTCTGTAAGCACATTACTAAGCCATGGCCTCGCCTGGAGGAGCAGCAACCGTAGGCATATGCCTGGGAGAAGCGAAGAGAGGAAGTGCCTTGTGGACTGCTGGCCAGGTATCCTTCATACCTCGTCAGCCTCTTCCAGCAGCTCTACCCAAAGGCCTGAAGAGCTCAACAAGAAGGGGTTTGCACTTTGCGAGACCAGGAAACGCCTTTATCCCTCAGTGCCCTGGACACACCCTGGGCTGAGATCCCAGCTCTGAAGAGCACCAAGCACCAGAGTAGAGCAGGAGATGCTGCAGTCTGATCATACCCTGATGCCAGAGACCATGGTCATGGTGACATCACTGTCCTGCAAAGCGTGTTCTTCAGGAGGGCTTGAGCTACTCAATCATTACATGGAGTGGGGGACAAACCCATTAGGAACGAGTCCACATGAGAGATGTCAAGAAATTTGCTAAAACCCTTGTAATTGCCAATACATTCCACGTGGAAAGTATTTAGATGTAACAAACGGCTACAGAACGTCCTCAAATGGACTGTGCACGATGCCCTAAGGGAGATGGTGCACAGGCTGCTTGTTTTCAGTCACAAATCGAGTCAGGAATTGCTATTCACATCACTCAGCAATGGAAGATTTTCTAATGTACGCCCACATTATGATGTTTCCAGCCGGGTAAGATGCATAAAATGATTACTATGAAAAATCCAGCTCACTTCAAGGACTCAGCTCACCTGTATCACCAAAAAACCCCTTCTGATGCTACAGTGCACATTTACATGATACTTCTAATGTCTGAAACCACATTTTAACTAAATGTTTGGTAAAATATTGTAGATAAACAGTTCTGATGAACAGCAGGTCTGATGTTCTGGTTGTTCTGATGAACAGTAAGCCCTTACGCGAAAGTCACCACCATTTAGCTGATGGAGTTTGTTGACCGGAATAATATTATCATATGAGTGTAACACTAGTAGTGGGATTTGAAAGAAGAAAATCAGAAAGAAGAAAATATAATAAGGTAATGTTAAAGGTGATGGGTTGTAAAAAGCCTCATGCTGATTCTAGACATTCATTCACCACCTTCTCCCCCTACGTGGTTACGCTGCTTTGATCATTTTTTCCAGACATTTTTATCCATTTCCTTTACTACAATCGCTAATTCACACTCTTTTTCAAATTTTCTTTTTTAATTAAACATGAATTGTGTTTATTATTAGTAGCATTTTATCCTTTCAGTGGTAAAACCCTCTGAAATTAAAATAATCTTTACACACAGCAGCCTTCTGTGACCAGAGCACCTGGCCACGCGCTCCTAGGCCAGCTCATCCCACGCTACTGTCCACACTTCGTGCTACTTAGCCTTGGACTTTCTAAAGCATACTTTAACTTGGAGAATAATTCTGTGATTTGTGAGCTGGCACACCAACACCTCGACGTTCAGGCCAGCTGAGCACTCATGATACCTGGATGCCTCTTTGCATAAACAGGAGTAATCAGTTCTTCTCACAACTAGACTTGATGTCTCAGTTAAACTGAAACCTCAGGGTCTTCTAACGAGCAAGTTTAAACATGAGACACTCCAGCACTGTAGACCTTGAGGTGTCTAATAGCAGTGCTCACTTGTACAGCAAAGAACTGATCAAAAGAGAAATGCCCATTCTGCTTCAAATCCAGCTTTGTAGAGCTAGATATTGCATGGGCACCCCCGGAACACCCATCCACAGCTTAGGCAGTGGCCCAGAAGAGGACAGAAGACTCAGAAATGGAGAAGCAGAGGCACTTCTTGCACACATAGCTAAACACAGAGCAAACCATGAGCTGGGCTCATCCCCAGCAGCGTGGGCAGCTGGGAGGTCGAGGGAGGGGATCCTGCCCCTCTGCTGTGCTCTGCTCTGGGGAAACTCCCCTGCAGGGCTGGGTCCAGCTCTGGGCTCCTCAGCCCAGCAGAGACACGGAGCTGCTGAAGCGGGGCCACAGGAGCCCCAGGGATGACCGGAGGGTGGAAC
>NW_010422655.1:0-4211 GCF_000710305.1 Buceros rhinoceros silvestris | reverse complement strand
CAGGGGCTGTGGGGACAGGACAAGGGGTGATCAGTTAAACTGGGAGAGGCAGATTCAGACCAGATAAGAGGAAGAAATGTTTTACAGTGAGAGTGGTAACACACTGACCCAGGTTGCACAGAGAGGTGGTGGAAGCCCCATCCCTGGCACCATTCCAGGTCAAGTTGGACCTTGGGGCTCTGAGCAACCTGCTCTGGTTGCAGATGTCCCTGCTCCCTGCAGGGGGTTGGACTGGATGGGCTTTAAAAGGTCCCTTCAACCCAACCAATCCATGATTCTGTGATTCTATCTCATCATTTCGCAACAGAGTGCTGTGCCAAGTGCTTCTCCTGGGGATATCACCATTACGATACCACCCTGGAAAAGTTCAGAGTGAACTTCCATTTCCATGCAAACTTCTTTTTTTTTTTTTTGAGTAAAAATTCAAAACTCTTTTAATTTACCACCAAATACAGGTTTTCAACCCTCTAGCCTATTTTCTCCTCAAGCTAAAACTTCAGATAAAACTTTGTGTTTGGAAATGTGCTGAACAAATTGAGATGACACTTTTAACAAGAACTCGCAAAGTGTTCTCGCAGCTGTGATTGATACTGCAGTGGCCCAGGAGACTCTCTGAGGTCAACTGCAAGCCCTAATGGCATACTAAAACCCTGACATATTTTCCATTCTGAATCTCAGAGCGCAAGCGGATGTGAAATGGTAAGACAAGAGGTTTATTTATCCACGCTGAAGGACCGAGAACACAACACCGGCTGGCAACGCACAAAACTGACTCGCTTTACCACCTGGCCAGACTCCCGATGCTCTGCTCTGGAAGTTGGGACTGATCACCACTGTGGAGCCAAACAATCACACAAGGCAACAAACCCAGCGTCGGTACTGGGACGAGTGTGCCATGTGCTTCCACTTCCACGGAGCCCTGGACATTTAAAAGGAATTTTTAAAAACTCTTCAGGAAAACTTAAAGTAATCTTAGATATTTAGTTATTGGAGAAATTTAGATAGCTGGCTCCTGTGTGAACACTGACTGAATTCATCCTGTGCTTGGTACAATTAACCTCAGTGCTCCCTCCACTGTGATAATAGCAAAGCAAACAGCACTGTGTTTTTAGGATTATCCTCATCTTAAAGTTTCACCCAAATTTCCAAATTTGGCCACAGCTAGTGACAAGCCCATGCAGGAGAGGATCTGGATGCTGTCACGTTGAAGGATCCGGTAGGAGAATAAAACGTCCCCATTCACAGGGTCTTTACTTTGCTAATGTAACAGGCAAGGGCTTTTCTTAGTCCGGAAGGGGTTCGCTCCGTGCATTGAGGCACCCTGATTAACACCCTGCGTAATTTTATGCCGCTGTAGGAAGTGTATGAACTGCTTTTAGATAACTAAACCTTTTGTAATTTTCCTAAGCTATTTATGTTAGCTACACCTGGGGCAGTAAGTTTCAAAGTTTAAACATACATGGGTAGAAAAATAAACACCAAAATATTTTTTATTTATTGTATGGTCCCAGTGTACACCACCAGGTGCATGCAGTAAGAACTGGTAACAAAATACCTGCTGCAGAGAAAATAAATAATTTACCCTCCTTCACCTCCAGCTGTCATAAATAACCTGGTACAGATTCCTAGTGGAACGAACTTGTGCAGAAGGACTTGCCATGCCTCGAATAAGAGGTTCTGTAACGCTCTTGTTATAGACGAGACACTTAGCGAACGAGATACGTTAAATATTCCTCTTCTCAGCGAGTTACGGTCACGAACTGTCAGCAAACCCACTGCTGCCCTGCTCAGCTGCAGCGCAGGCGCTCAGGAGCAGAGGGTGTCCCCCAGGCAGGCAGCTCCTAAACCACACACAGCTTCTCAGATCATGACCATCATCACTGCCTGGAAGCGAAGGAGAAGGCAGTGCTCTTCCCACAGCATCGGGCTTTGGCCAAACCGCTCCACCAAGCAGGAAACCAGCTCCTCCCACATGCCCCAACACACACCTGCACAGCGTGTGGCACAGAAACATTTCCTTCAGCCCGCGGCACTGCCTGCACGAGGCCACTTGTTTGGCCAGGTCTACAGATGAGGTGGAAGAGTGATTACCTGAGCACCTGGTGGTTCTCAGCTTCTTCACCCATCAGCTCAGGATGCAACTCCCTCCTCCTCCTCTCCTGGCCATCTCCAAGTCCAAAGAGCCATCTCCCACACGAAAAGCAGAGGGTGACCTACGAGCCCAGCGATGGCTACTGCTTGCGGTCCTGCTGGGAGGGGGACAGGTGGAACAATGCCAGGAACTCCTCATTGGGAACAGGCCCAAGAGGTGAGGCCAACACAGATATAACATGACAGAATGATGGAGGGGCCAGGAAAGAACGGAGCACTGAGGCTGGCTTTGTATAGCAATGACTAGAAGTGTGGGGTTTCATTAGACCAATCAACCACATCAAAGAATGTTCACAAAAACAGGAGTCACACCACCCCACTGTCTGCTTCAGCTTTATTCTCCTTTTGCCCATAAGACCGTCTCCATCCTCTCCAGACGGAGCATGAAGCTGCCACAGGCAAACAGAAAACATGGAAATGGCTGAAACTCCATCTGAGAGAAGTCACCAACAGTGTTCTGCTAACATACTGATGGCTCCACAGCTCAACTCACTCCATTAACGGTGTCCAAGGGTCTTCAGTGGGGGGTGACGCATGGAGGCATAACAGAGAGGCTCAGAAAGGAACAGAGCTAACGAGGACAAGTTCTCTACACTTTCTTCTTACAGACCCACCACCCCACACAGGCACAACTACCAAAGGCTACTGACCCACAATACCAACGCAGATGCCTAATCTTGTCCCTCTGGAGAAACCTATCAGGCACAAGTATCAAAGCAGCCGTATGGTCTAAGGCAGCACTTTCCCCGTGCGCAGGCCTAAGGCCACAATGATGGCAGGCGCCCACGCAAGGGCAGCGAGTGCTCTGAGGTGCCACCTCCCCACCACGCAGGAGCTCAGGTCCAGCAGTTCGGGACCACCCGGGTGGTTCTCAGGACCAAGTTCTGATTTTGGGGGAAAGATCTAACACCACTGCACAAGAGAAATCCTCCCTGCAAGAGATAATAAAAATGATCAGTGATACCTAAAAGCCCACTGGCTTTTAGGCATCCCACTGGCACTTGTGTCAGGAAGTGACACAGAGTAGTGACTGTAGTGAACGGCACATCAGCAAAGTGCCAAGTACTCATCACTGTGTACAGCACCTCTGTGTACAGCAACCCTGTGTACAACACCCCTGCGAACAACATCCCTGCGTACAGCACCCCTGTGAAAAACACCCCCGGCAGCAGAGCTACAACCCAGCTTCATCCCTTCGTACCACAAAATGAAACACTTTTCTTTGTGCGTGCATGAGACACTGCTCCTGAGCTGCCCACAACATTACCATCTTCTTCACCAGCAACAACAAATCTTTTCATCGGTTTTAATCACAGTTCACCGTCTGCAGGCAGCTTAACTTCTTTTGCTTGTATCTCTTCCAACTCCACTCCATCACCACTTTGCATGAAAATCATAATTTTTTCATGCTCTTAACTTCTCCAAATTTGAAGCTCACAACACCTGAACCTTTTTTCCAGCCTCTTCATCAGCCTCACCCTGTCACCTGTGCCTAAGTCTTAACACGGGCCAGTGCACATCCTTTACACCTCATGTCCAGAAACACACGTGTAGAGCACCCCAGCGTCACACCAGCACTAGAATTATGTCTTTCAGTATTTTGTTCCATGTTTCTGCCCAGCTTTATAAAGCAATGGTGGAAAACCATCCCTAATGCCACAGCAGTTTCTTTAACATTTTTTTGGGTTCACGCATAGTTTTGGGGAAGATCTGCAGCTGACCCAGGGCCTACTCTGGCACCTATGGACCACAGTGGCAGCAGGCAGTGCTTCTTGCCTTCACCCCCTCTGCCAACTGTTTTGAGTCAATTATGGAGCTGGTTCAGATGTAGGGGTTACAGTTTAACCTCGCTGAGTTCCTGTCATAAAAAGCATTCATCCAGGTGATTTACCAGGTTTTAATTTCACTTTTTACACTTCTGTCACTCATGGAGAACTGCTGCAAAGCTGGCAACTCTCCATCCTTCTCCTCCGTAACACCTGATGGAAGGAACACCTGGCCGCACGGCTGCCCTGCTCTGCCACCTTCCCCTCCGCCGGCCACCGTGACTCTCCGGTACC
>NW_010422654.1:71706-73795 GCF_000710305.1 Buceros rhinoceros silvestris | reverse complement strand
GGGGACTCGGGGAGATCAAAGGGCTTTTCCAACCCAAACGACCCCGTGATTCCACGATTCCTGGTGGAAGGTGCCGGGGACTCAGAGAGTCGGGGTGACCTGGGGCAAGACTGTCCCGGTCCTCCCTGCACTGCGAATGGCCCTTGCGGTCACCAGAACGTGGTTTCAAGGGCTGTAACACAATTCCCTGTAAAAGGAGAATAAACATGGGTGCAGGGAACACACCTATTTTTAACAAGTGGCTTCACGCACGGGAAGAGCCTGGCTCTGCCCTGCGCAGGGAACGGTGGGGCCAGCTTCCCCCCCAGCCTTGACCAGAGCCTGGCCTGGAGGGGGGCTCCATCACTGGCTCCCCCAGGAGAGGTGCTCAGAGAGCAGAGCGGGTGCACTGGGTTGGGTCAGACCAGACGAGACGGTAGGGAAGGAGAACGACAACATGGTGAACAGCAAATGACAGGGGCCATTAGGACACAGCGGGGGGGCAGTGAGGCAATTAGGAGACGGAGGGGTGGCAGTGGAGCCGGGGACAGCTCTGTCTCAATCCTGACGCCCCTCCTTGAGTTCCCGAGTGAGGCTTCTGGTGAGCCTGGTCCACCCAGCGCCTGGCACTGCTCCAGTTTGAAGGTTTGGGGCAGGACCATGCAAACAGGAGAAGGGCAATGCGCCAGGGGGAGGGACAGGGAGAGGGGAGGCAGGCAGAAGTGGGATGGGGTGGGAACCTTTGAACTCGCTTTGACCCCATGGGCAAACCCTCACGGGGAAGCACAGCCGGGAACATCCAGAGTGATGAGGTCATTGCCAACACAAGGGTGTCCTTTGAGAAACCAAAGGCTCATCCACTGGGAGCTGGGCTGAAACCTCTCACCTCACAGCGGCCAAGTAACGACTCTTTGGGAAACAGAACATTTTTTTCTCAGGGACTATCTGACATTTCAATCGCTGGTCTTGCTGCGTAACAGGGACAAAAAATACAGCTGAAGATTTTATATTTTTTAAAAATGTTCAAAATTCCAAATCAAAATCCAATCCTGACTTGGAGCGAGTGAAATATTTTACCATGATAAAGTTCAGCCTTTTCAGTGTGATTATGCCAGAGCATGTTCAAGAGATGAAATATTCCCCGTGCTCCATCTGGGCTTTGTGGCATTGAAATATGGTAATGTAATACAAAAGCACACGGCGCAGAACGAGACGGCAAAGCTGAAACAATCGTGTTTTACATTATTGAGATGAAATAACTGTGATATTGTCAAACAAGGGAAGTAAAAATATGTCATGCTGGCTTTTTTAAAGAGAAATTTGCATTCAAGGAGATCTCTCGAAATGGTTCCCGAGAAGTACGGAGCAGACGGTTTTCCGAGGATAGCTCCTGCGGCTGCATCGGGGGAGAGGTTCAGGAGCAGGAAACGTCAGTTTCCAGCCGTGATTCAAACCTTTGTGTCATCCGATGTCAGGAGGAGCTCCAGGGTTATTTCTGGCATATAGAAACGTGCTTTTCAGAGTATTACCCTTTGACAAGATTTGATTCTGCAGCAGCTGCTTCACTGGAGACCACCCGGATCTCCCACCCACCCGCCTCTTCCTCACCGAGAGGCCTGGGAAGAGCCTTTGTGCTCCCCGTGAGTGTTTCACCAGCAGCACAACCGCCCCGCAACGGCTCTGCCCCTCTCCCCTCTCTTCGGTGTCGTCAGGGCAGACCGTCCCAGCAGGATGAGGGTCCCCTGGCAGCAGTGGGGAAGCGAGGGGGTGGCCCAGGGTGCCTCCGAGCTGAGCCATGAGCATCTGGCAGAGGAACACCTGTTAAGGAGAAGGGTCTCAGCGCCGCCCGGGGCGGGGGCAAAGCCTGCGGCGCAGCGAGTGGAGCCCTGGACGGCAGCACAGCAGAGGGCTGTTTGTGCAGCTGGGGGCTGGAGGGGCGCCAGGACTCCACACCTCTCCACAGGACAGCCCATCCCGCACGGCGCCCCCGGACGTGCCAGGGCAGACACGTCAGCAGGGTTTGTTACCGCGGTGTTGAACACACGCAATCACCTGCTGAGCACAGGGCACAGCGCCACGGTGGGGTGAGACGCGTGGAGAAGCCCCCGCG
>NW_010422654.1:67900-71592 GCF_000710305.1 Buceros rhinoceros silvestris | reverse complement strand
CGGGGAGGTTGGCTGTGTCCCCAGGGAGCCCTCGTTTCTCTCCAAGGGCAGCTGGAAGCGTGGAGGGGGCAGGTGGAGCCCGCAGGTGTCACTGTCTCCTGCTCCGCCATGGGGTGCTGGCCCTTGCATCACCTCCTCGCCTGCAGAGCACCCGTGGGTGCAGAGCCCGTGCCGGTTACGCCAGCGAGACCCCGGTGGAAGCATCAGACGGGCTGGGGCCGGGGCTGGGGAGGGCAGCACGTCCCTCTGAGCCCGGGGAAGGGAGGCAGGGTGCAGCAGGCAGCTGCCCGCGGCAGCAAGGCGGCAGGAGTCATCAATACTGATGAGCTGGGTTTGTTCCGAGCATCCAAGCACCTCTCACAGCTCTGGCCACCTGTCCCCTCATGTGCCCAGGGTGTGAGCCCAGCCCCGCAGGTCCTGCGAGACAATGTTTGAGCCAGGATGGCTTCTTGTGGTGGGACCTAATTCCACTCCCCGAGGTGGGGCTGGAAGGTGACAGCGATGACAGGGACACTGTCTTCCCCCGGAACTAGCAGCCCCAAGGTGCTTTAACGGCCAGGTGGCCTTTCTGTCGGGGAAGGGGTGCACAGGGATCTGGCACAGCGCCTCTGTCCCTCCTCCAAGGGTGTTGCATCGGCACAGGGACAGGCACTGCGGGAAAAAAAGCTGCTGAGAAAATCACATTTTCTGATCTGTGAATGAGGCCTAGAAAGAGGAAAAAGTAGGTTCCAGATTGGCACCAACTTCTTCTTCTTTCAAGGAAATCTCAGAAACTGTTGTTTCAGGTCAAGGCATTTTGATTCAGGGCACGCAAAGCGCTGCCTTTGAATCTGTGTCTTTTAAATTTCATGTGTACCCGATTAAGCAAAAACTTCAGCGCCATTGGAATAAACATTTTAAAAGCAATCTCTTCAGATTTTACTGGAAGCAGCATAAGACACACTCAATGGTTTTGCTGAAATGGCGTTTTTAGGAGGGGGGGAAAAAAAAGGCAAAACACAGAAAATGCGAGTCAGCAAGCTCTTCCCAGAGAGTCGTGGGAAGGCGTCTGTGTGCAGCCGGGTGTCGCTGAAAGGGGCTCCAGCACCTGCACGAGGCTCCCACGTGAGCTGGGGGGTCTCGGCAGGACGGGCACAATCCCCACCCGCTGTACCAGTGGGTCACATTGGGACAGAGCGGTGATTTTGTTCCCTTTTCCCGGTCCCTCCCACGCCCTTCTGCATCGTCACCCTGGTTTTCCCTCGTCTGCAGCACTCTTTTGCTGTCACCCTACAGCTGCTTTTCCCTCTGCTGACTCACCCCGCCCGCTCGGAGCCTCTCTGGGCACCCGGGAGTGTCCTCTTTCCAGTCTGCTCATGCTCTGGATGTCTTGTTGTCCCTGCACCATGTCGAGATAGTTGCTGGCTTCAATTTTCACCCGTTAGATCGTCATTTGCTCACCCTGGGAAATATTTCCCAGTGTTGCCGTTGAAAGCCATTGCAGAAAATGCGCTGAGTGGAGCATCCACTAGGTCAGAGGAGATGATTAGACCACGTAGTCCAAACTCCTTCCATCACAGCTTCTCAAATTTCACCTGGTGAGAGCGGTGTGGAGTGTGACAGACAGGCTGAGCTCCCTCTGGGCTGGGGTGTGCTTTCCGGGAAGCCCGTGGGGACAAGCTTTGACCGTAAAGCTGCTTTCCAGAAGTTACCTTCCTGAACGCTGAGGACCTCCAGCCAGCACACGGTGATAACCCCAACTGCTTTGACCCTCTGTCTCAACCTGCAGGTTACCTTGCCTTCCCCTGCATGGCCTTCCACAGGGCACGTGGGTGGCAGGGAAAAAGCCACCCCATGTGCACATCCCATGGGCAGCAGCTGGAAACCAGCAGCAAGTCCACAGGGTGGGCACAGCCCCTCTCCAGATACGAAAACCTGGTGGGACGGACCATCGAGTGCCTCTCCCGTGCGGAAACACGCGAGGGGATCTCCCAGCCACAACCAGGAGGGACGCAGCCCTGGGACGGGGGAGAAGGACTGTGGGGAGCAGTGCTGCAAAGGGCTCATGGGGCAAGGCGGGACTCGCCCCAAGCCCAGGCACCACGCTGGGCTCTGACAATGCTCTCGCCCATCTGGAAGGCTCTGAATGATGCTTGCAACAATAGGAGCTATAGAAGCAAATGAATAACGTATAGAAAGAGGGACAGAGCTCCCTCCCAGCCCCGTCCTCTTTGATTTGAGATGGAAACTTAATGAATAAGCCTCAGTCGGAGCCCTCGCTTCCAAGGACAGCTGTGCTGGGCACTCTGGTCGCGGCCACTCTGACAGAAAGTGAGCTGCTTCTCTTTGTGTTCCTTGGTTTCCTCTGCCCAAGTTCCAGGTCAGAAGGATGGGAGGAAAGGGGAGAAAGAAAGGAGATGACTTCTCCCTTCTGGAAAGAGCACTGTCCGTCTCTTCTTGTGAAGGAAGGAGGTCAGCCGCCGCAGTGGCTGCCCAGGAGAGAGGTTGTGGGGCTGGCGCGTACCTGGTGCATACTCATGGCACAGCTGGAACGCCTGTCTCCTGACACCTGCGAAGCAACAACTTAATGTTTGAGCTGTGAGGTAAAAACTTCAGCTCGTGTTGGTTCAAGGAGGGAGAAACCCGTGTGCGCAGGAGGGGGATGTGCTCGACTCACAGCTGGTCAGAGAAGCCCTGATCTGCAGGATGGGCTCCCAAAGAGGAGGGAGGCAAACTGGAGCCTCGGGGCAGGATTCCCCCCTGCGGCCTCAAATGACTGTGTGCAGCGCTGGTGGTGCTGCCCGCTGCTCTCCGCATGCATGACGAGGTCTTGGTAATTAATTTATACGGGATGCACAGCCAGCCACACTTGCACAGCACACTCCGGATAAAATTCCACATCAAAGAGCAACTGGGAATGGTTCTTGGCATATATAGGCCACCTAGTTTAACATTTCAGCTATCTCTGGCGTTAACTGCTTCAACCCCTGGACGAAGCTGGGCAGCTGCCAACAGCTGGATGGCTCCAGCAGGGCGGAAAGAGCATCCAGGGCAGAGGCACTTCCAGAGCCATGGCCGTGCAGGCCAGCTCCAACAACCTTCAAAGCACGACCGTGAAGGTGGATATTCAAAGCGGGACCCTCGCTAGAGCTGAGGCTGCTGGTTTGCTGCAGGTGCAGCTTCTCGGCTGAGCAGCCAGGCCCTTCCCGGAGGCCTCCGTGTGCTCGCTTCCCCATCCTGCTGCTGCAGCGGCATCTCAGCGGAGCAGCGGCTGCCGGAGGTGGGGGTCCCTGCCTCAGCCGGCACCAGCGGTGTGCACCCCCGGCAGAAACACAGCCCGTGAGCAAAGCTGCTCCTGGCCCACAGCCGTTTGCTGCGGGCTGCCCAGGTCCCCCCTCACCACCACCCCCACGAGCCACCAGCCACACTCTGGATCAAAGCAGGATGCACACGTACAGATTTCCTCCTGAGGGGAATGGTTTGTTCGACGAAAACATAGAAAAAAGTCATAAACAGTGACCCAAACCCTGGGCTTCGTCAGCAACTGCACAGTGGGAAAGGCACCAGTTTTTCTCAGCGGGAGCCAAGATTTACATCAAAAAAATAATTCACCCTTCAGTGTCTCTCAGTGGCTGGGGGGCCCTGGAAGACCTCCCTGCAAGCCAAGCAGGGCTCGTGCGGCACAGAATGTCCCGCAGCTGCCCGGGGTACCC
>NW_010422654.1:65815-67746 GCF_000710305.1 Buceros rhinoceros silvestris | reverse complement strand
AAGATTTACATCAAAAAAATAATTCCCCCTTCAGTGTCTCTCAGTGGCTGGGGTGCCCTGGAAGACCTCCCTGCAAGCCAAGCAGGGCTCGTGAGGTACAGACTGTCCTGCAGCTGCCTGTGGTACCAGCAGGGAAGATGCTTTCCAGGAAACCACACCAAGTTATCAGGAAAGACCCTGGCCCTGCTCTGCTGCCTCTGCCCTCTCTGCTGGGTCCCTGAGAGCGGTGCCGTGAGGAGCCACAGGCACCTGCAGGACCCTGCCCAGGAGGAGCCTCTGATGCTGGAGGAGCCAAAAGAGGGGAAAAGCACTTGATAAGGAACCCAGGAGTTCATGGGTGGCTGCTCAGGGTCCGCAGGAGCCAGGGCTGGTCTGTGCAGCACTAACCTGACAACCTGCAGCCAAACTCCTCAACCCTTGCTTGGTGGGGTTGGCGTTGGAAGAGAGGTTGGGTCTGGCCTCCACACAAAGGGGTGCTCGGTCACCTGCTCCTTCTCAGCCAATTCTACCCCCTTCACTGCCAGCTGGGAGGACCGCTGGTTTGGTCTGTCACCGGGGGGTAGCTGCTGGCCTGCCATCTGCCCTGGCCCCGGGCCATCCTGCCTGACCTCTTGGACTTGGACGCAGTTAACCGAGGGCACTCAGCAGCTGATGGCTGGATGCTGAGGAGCCCTCTCCCTGGCAGAGCAGGGCCTTGGTGAGCATCTAGCGGCATGGAGCTGCTCGGCTGCCTGCTAGCTGTACAAATACAGCGCTCGGCACCGGTACGTCTGTGCTTTTAATGCCACGAATGCCTTTGCCAACTCCCGTATTTTCCAGCGAGCTGAGTTCTGCTCTCGGTATGTTTTGCCAATCCTCCAAACATGTTTTCAGTCCCGTTAGCGTAAACAGAAAGCTTCCTGCATCTGGCCTCTTCATGTCTCTGGGCACTCAGACAGCCACCCTTGTGCCAAAAGTGGGGCCAGTTCCCAGAGCAGCTTCTCCTACAGAAGTCAGACTCCATATCAGACTCTTTTCAGACCTATGGGCCATCCCCTGGGCCAGGCACAGCGTGGACAAAGCCATGGGGTGGTGGGATCTGCAGGGGTCTGGGCGGAGCGAGGCCCTGGCTTTGCACGCTTTTCCGATGGCCTTGTGGTCGACTCTTCTCCAATGTCCACCTTGCTGAGAGGCAAACTGGCCTCTGCCCATGCTCTCTAGTAAAATTACCGTGATGTTTTCCCAAAGAAGGGTAAAATATAATTTCTCTGGGGCACTGGGAGGTGGGTAGGGCCAGGTAGCCAAGGAGAAAAGTGGCATAAAATTTCAAACCCAGCACTATCAGGGAGATGAGAGCCTCCTTTGTGAGAAATACTGGGAGCTGTCTGGAGGGAGCGCAGCCAGCAGCCTGGAGCTCTCCCTTTGAGGGGAGGACATATGGGGAGGAACGAGATGTTCGTCATTTCAACCCAGACTTGCTTGTCACAAGCACGCGTCCCAGCTTGTGTTTGGGAGTGGGTCTACAAAGCCTGTGCACTCCCAAGTTACTCCAAGAGTAGAAGCCAATTAACACTTAGCAGCTTTCCTAGGGTCACATCTGACAAATCTCACTCATTTCACTAAGAACAATCTTTATGGGGAAACAGAAAAACCCCACAACGTTCACACTCTCTAATCCTAAAGCCCAAAGTTATTAGTCCCAGTAACTTCAGCACAGGATGGTGGAAGCACATTAGCTTGGTGTCCAGGGATGAGGTTCCCCCTTATCTTTTTAACCCTTATAACCCTGTCTGCCTTGTTCTTTCTAATCAATAGAGACATCCACCACCCTTTTTGGGTAGCAACATGTCAACTCACACTCATCCGCCTGGTGAATCAGCGCGAGAGGGCACGGATTCAGAGGGACCCAGTAACACCACTGACACTGAGGCCGCTGCTCCGGGCAACTCCTG
>NW_010422654.1:59998-65686 GCF_000710305.1 Buceros rhinoceros silvestris | reverse complement strand
AGGCTGCTTGGAGGAGAGCCCTCGTGCACCCAGAGGGGCTGGAAAGACACGTGCCACTGCCAGGACTCTACATTCCTCTACATTTTGTTCTCCCCTCCTCTTTTAGTGGGTTTCAATAACACCTGCCAACGTGCCATTAGGTGGACCCGGACCAGCGAAATGACCCCTCTGATTGAAAAAGGTCTTTGTTTAATTGGCCAAAAAAGCCACTAGGCACTGAAGAGAGCCTGGCTTATACCAAACAGCAGCCACCGCAGCATTTTAAGGCATTGTCTAAGGCACTGTGTATCTGAAGGTGAACGATGAGTGCTTTGAACTGAGCAGTCGTGAGCGTTTGTTCAGTCTCACCCAGCGTGCCCAGCATAAACAGTGGATTCGTTCCGGGCAGACCCGCAAGCTCATTAGGACTGACCTAAACCTGCTGGCGCAAATGACTGCCAGGTTCCCAAGGGGACAGCCAGGAGATGACAGCGAATTCATTAAAGCCTTCCTGCTTTAATGCTGGAAAAGGACTTTTGGGGTAGTGTAATGACATCCAAGCTCTCTCGTGTTGTTTTCCATGGTGCATGGGTTTAGTGCAGCACCCTAGATTTGTCAACCCTGCAGGACAGGCCCTCACTCACTGGACAGGCTGTGGGGTTGTCCGCTAGATCAGACCATCAAGAAGAGCCTTTTGCTCAGACTAACCCGAGGATAAAGTGCCATCAGATGGACTGAAGGGATCCAGTGCCCCAGCAGGTGTGGGGCAAACCAAGCAAGCAGGTGGGCATGGCCTTGTCTCTGGGGCTGGGATAGAAAGGAGGGGAATGGGGACACAGTGGGGGAGCAAGGGGACTTTCTTCTCAGAGTGGCAACCAGCTGGATTAGCTCCATCGCGCCTGAAACTGCCTCCTGAAGAAAGCAGCGCTTGTGGCCAAGCCAGCGAATGGCAGCGTAGCTGGGCTTGGGCAGGCTCCAGGATGTTTGCTCTGTGGGAAAAGAAGACGATGATTGGTTTTTCCCAAAAAGCAGAGAGTAGGAGACAGGAAGAACAACAAAACCCAGTGTGAATTCCAACGGGTCTTTGACTTTCAGAAATAACGGAGGTTGGATCTGTTTTTTATCCTGTAATACAAGAGAAACCAATTTAATTCCACTTGTGGTGAAGCATAAGATTAGATGGGACTAAATATGCGTGTAGGCTGTTTATTAGCAAATGGAAGCGAGCAGCGAGGGAAAACAAACAAGCTCGTTTTAGGGAGACTTTGTCACTGTACCACCGGTCAGAGGCTCCCCAAGGAAAAGCAGGCAAGCTTCTAATTGGACTTACGCCGCAATGAGCAGCTGGCAAAGATCCTGTTCAAGTGGGAGAACCGTGAAATAAATTCGGGTTTTGCCTCATGATGCCAACATTTGTAGGGTTTGCAAGCAGCAGTTGTTTTGAGGACTGGTTACCCAGTGGTCGGTGGGACTGCTGGCGTGGCTGAGTGGGTGGCTGGGTAGGGAGGGTTCAGAGAGCTGGGCTGGCCAAAACACCGCCCCTGTAAGGTGAAAAAAGGGTGGGTTCATTCCCAACCAGTTCAGATGCTGGAGAGACACTGCGAAGGAAAGAAACACTTACTTTGGCTGGCCCGCTGTGCGGGACAAGGGGCTGCACCATGCCCAGAGGGGTGAAGGACGGAGGAAGGCAGCCCTGGGTTTGCTCAGTTGAGGAAGGTTTACCCCGGAGATGTTTTCAGGCCTTTAGCAGTCGGTTAAAGTGCTCTGACTGGGAGAATCGCTGCCCTCCACCGTCTCCCCCACCGCTCTTGGCAGAGCTCTCTGGTGCCAGGGCTGCCTGGGTGGCTCCTGAGCCAGCTCCATGCAGCAGTGCCTTGCTCCAGCAAATAGACTCCCTTCATTTATCTTACAAATGACGTTCCTACATCGCAACATGGGTTTGATTTTTTCCATCAAAACATAACTATGGTCTAAAGTCTGCATATGTGATGCTTTATAAGCCCTTTTCTTCCAGCAGGCCCACTACCTGTCCTGCCGTCTCCATCTTCTGTTTCGGGATTGGATTATGCCTTCCTAGGTGCGCTACTTTGTACTTGTCTGTACTGGTGTGCCTCCTGTTATTTTCAGACTGCTTCTTTCACTTAGCAAGACCATTTGGAATTCTAATCTTACCCAACGTGCCTGCAGTCCCTCCCAGACTAATGCCACCTGCAAATTTAATAAGTGTGCTCCCATGCCATCGTCTGAGCCATTAATGAAAACATTGAATAACATCTGCTACAGGAATGATCACTGCAAAATCTCGGCTGATGAATCATTCCAACTTGACAATTAAATGAGAGCTGTTTTAAGCTGCCCTTATGCTCCGTCTGCAGAAGCTGCCTTTGGGCCATGCCTCCCCAACTTGTTTATGAGTATGTCACATAAGACCGCTGTCATAAACCTCACCGGGGTGAAGACACATGGCAGTGACTGTTCCTGCCTCGTCCACAGACCCTATTACCCTGTCAAGAAGGAAATTGGATTGTGTTGACACAACTTGTTCTTGACATATTCTTATTAACTTCAACTTTTCTCAGCCTCATCATCTAGGTGCTTGCAAGGAATTTGTTTGATAATTTGTTTCAGGATTTTTTCCAGAAATAGAAGTTCAGCTCCTGGCTCTGTAATTTTCTGACTCCCACCACTGCCTCCCTGTACTCAAACGAAAGGCTGTTTCTCTGCCTGGGGACAGGTTTTGCAAAAGCTCTCCATGGTGGCCAGAATCTTCAGAGAGCTGCCTCAGGTCAATGTTTCCTCTGGGCTTTTGAAAAATCTCTTCTCCATCTGCACAAAGGGCTACGGAAACCAGGGAAGGTGCTGTTCCTGCACTGCCCCTCTGCCCCGCTGCTCATTGTTGTGGTTCACAGAACAGGAGGGCTTTCCTCCTCCGCCCGAGCACCAGGTAACGCCGGTGACTGCAGTGACAGCAGTAGAGATGCTCTGCTGCAGACGCACGGAGCCCACTGCCTCACCCACCGCTCTTTCACTAGTGGGTGCCGCCAGTCGCAGCTTGCCAGCTGAGCTCAGGTTCGGCAGACACCCTTCAGCCTGGCTTTAGCATGACTTGCTGATCCTTGGCTGCTTCTGAGGAGAACTCCCCTTCTGAAGAGAACTCGGGTCTGGAGAATTAGGGATGGGGGAGGCCCTCCGCATCTTCCAGGAGGACAATGAGAATTAACAGCACGAGACACCGCTGGATATTATGATGTTAATTTTCCCTATAAAGGGTCAGAGGGCTGCAGGCATTGTGAAAGGGAGTCTCTCTGTTCTCCCTCCCACTCCCCACTCCATTTTAACTGGCAGTGGAAGCAGAGTACATGTCGGCGCTGGGAGCACTGTGAGAAAGCCACAGCCCCTCCTTGCTTCCTCTGCAGTTCTGGTCACAAGATTTACAGTGTGGCCACCAAACCATACTCACACCTATTCGCTTTGGTGGCGCCAGATACAGTTAGAGCATCACGGTGGTGTCTGCGTACCCAGAAGCACCCTCAGAAGAGCAGAGCACTGAGCCTGGCTCTGCTCCTCCCTGGGACAATTGTCCACAGGCACCACAACCTTCTGGAGCAAACTTCAGTGCACTGCTATAACCCTGTGACAAGGGTCTAACCTTCAGTGGTGACTACTGATAGCTGATAGCCTTCAAACTCAGCCTGACGGGAGCAAGCCAGCGGGTCAGGCAAAGCATCAGCACTCAACGTAACAGTGTTGTGGGAAGAGAGGAGCAGTGGGGGAGGCAAGTGTGCATGGTGGAGAGGTCAGCCTACTGCCTGCATGCGTCCACCCAAAACCCTCTCCCGCTAGATGTGCCCTGAGGAAGCCCCTCTGGGTGGGGAGCGTCAGCAGGCGCCTGGCGCCTGGCTGGAAGGAAAGCCCTTACCGGTCAGCACTGACTCAACGTAACAGTGTTGTGGGAAGAGAGGAGCAGTGGGGGAGGCAAGTGTGCATGGTGGAGAGGTCAGCCTACTGCCTGCATGCGTCCACCCAAAACCCTCTCCCGCTAGATGTGCCCTGAGGAAGCCCCTCTGGGTGGGGAGCGTCAGCAGGCGCCTGGCGCCTGGCTGGAAGGAAAGCCCTTACCGGTCAGCACTGCTAGGACACCGACGATTACACGCTGAAAAGCCCCTGGCAGATGGGGAGGCAGTCTCTTCTTTAACCCCTTCCCGGCAGCATGAAAAGGGACTGCTGGAGCAGGCGGTGGCTGCACGCAGCGTGGCGAGGGATAATGCCCCAGAAATTCTCCCCCAAGGAGACTTTGCTCCCTGTTCCTGGGGCTGGTGGCATGGCAGACGCGGTGCAGCAGGAGGAAGGTGCCAGTGAGGTCTTCCTGCCGCTGTGCCCACCTGCAAGACCTGGGGAGCACAGACAGCAGCCACGGAAAAGAAAGGGGCTGTCAAAGCCATGCAGAAAAAACACAGGGACAGGCACTTCACCCCTTCTCCAGACGGGCCTCTTTGCCTTGGCATAAATGACTTGCAAGTAGGGAAGAGAAGCAACCACCTTGTTCAAAAGCCCGTGGTAGCACAGCTCTCCCCTCTTCCTCCGCAGCGCTGGGAGGCAGCAAGGACCGCAGTGGCGTGCAGTGTGTGGGGGCATCTATTGGGTGCTATAGGGCTTGAAGAGCAGCTTCAGCGGGGAGAAAGAGAACCTCCCCCTCACCACTGGCATCTGGGGAACTGGTACTGTCTGGGAGGGCTGGACACAGGATGGGAAAGGGCTATGCCGGCAGTGAAGCTTGACAGGCAGCCTGGTTTTGGAGGGCAAGATGGCTGCAGGGACAGGTCTGGCACGGTGCAAGAAGGGATAAGGCTGGGGCAGTCAGTTTGGTGCTGAGAAGCAGGAGCTGGAGGAGAAGCCTCAGCGTGGGTGAGAGGCCAGCAGCACGTGGGAAGCGGGGAAAGGTGGGGGCAGAGGTGCCGTGCCACGTGGAATCAAACCTTTGGGATACTTTTGCATTTTCCCTTCCAGTGATGCCCATGAAAGCCTCACCCCCAGCGTCACCGAGTCCCGTCGGTGAGCGCGCAGGAGAGCGTCCCCCATAACCACACTTGCAGTTAGTGCTTATGAGAGATGGATTTTCTGCTCTCAACCAAAGCTCTGCCAAGCTGGTATGAATCAGATCCAAGAAATGATTCCAAATTAAGTTGGGCAATAGGTTCTGATGAAAAGGCCAGTTAATGGGAGACCGTCGTGTCCACAGGGTGAGGAGGGCGGAGGAGGGGGCTGTGCCACGCACAATGGTCTCTCAGTGTCATATTCTGCACAGAGGCGGATTTTTATTTATTTTTCTCCCTTTTCATTCTGAGATGACACAAAGGAGGAGAAAATAACTCCTTTTCTACCCCGATCTGGAAATGAATGTTGCAGCTGTGCAAGCAGCACCCGCCCTGGTCCGCCGGAGAGAAAGGCCCCGGTTCAATGAGGGGAGGCTCCCAGCAGCCAGCAAATTGTATTACTGGGGAAGGGAGATTCAAGCCTCCCTTGTGTGATGCCGGTTTGCTTATATTAACCCTTCTGCCTGCTGCTTTGTTCGTTGGCTTGCAGATGTCCCCGGAGGGGCTGGCTGGGTGAGCTGGCAGTGACCTCTCCCTGGGGCAGGCGGGGCGCAGGGGCACCCATAACCCCCCAATAACCCCAGGACCCGCTGCGCTGCGTCCCAAGGGGACGGGG
>NW_010422654.1:38443-59911 GCF_000710305.1 Buceros rhinoceros silvestris | reverse complement strand
CTGGCGCTCTCAGCGACCCCCATAACCCCCCAAGAACCCCAGCACCTGCTGCGCTGCCTCCCAATGGGACGGGCGCGGGCGCTGCGTGGCTGGACCCAGCGCTCGCTACACCAATCATTAGCTTTGCGAGGGGAGGACTGGGACCAGCTGAAAGGGAGAGAAGCTTCATCACCAGCAGTGGGGAGGAAGGGGGTTTCTCTCCCTTGCCAACCATGCTGCTTCCCGGAGCATCTGCCTGCAACATCTTCCTTTTGATTTTCTTTTGCTGAGCCACAGAGATGATTCGTGTGCTGACGCAATCAGCTCTGTCTTTGCCGTACGGTGGGGTATGAGATGCGATGCTCAAGGGTTCATCTGATGAATCAGTGGACCCTGATATTTCTGCAGGGGAAAGTGTGAGCGAGGTGAATGTTTCTGGCAGGCAGAGAGCAGCTCCAAGCTGAGCATGCAGGGAGATGTGGGATCCTGGGCGGGAGAAGAACCTCCCACATCACAGAAGAAAACAAGATCTGGACAAGAAGAAAAGAAAAAGAGTTATAAACTGAAGTAAAAATAGAAATGACATAAGTGCTCACAGATTAAAATAAATGAGGCTATTCTGTGGTTTACCAGTGCGGATCTTGAGGAGTAAACTGTGGCGAGGTTGTGCGTTACCGAACAAACAGAGTGAGTCAGGGTGGGAAATAGGTAAATATTGAGAGCCCAGAGTGTTTAACATTTACTAATTATACGAGCACGAAGGGATTCAGACCCAAGCAGCGATGAAAAAAGAGCGCTGTAGGGAACAGCAACCCCCCCTCCCCGCCTCCCCCCGATGAAGCAGCTTGAGCTGCTGAAGGAGACAGTCGATGACTGGAAACGTGCAAGGAAGAGGAAGGGGAAAGGGCCAAATGAGGTGAAGGATCAGACGGACTTGGACCTGGCCTTAATTGTTACTCGATTTAATAAGATTCATCCAACTTCTAATCAGCCCCTGCTGCTGTATTTTCCATTTAGTTCTCCTTGGGGAGCAGTTGCACAAGTCAGTGTAAGGGCGAAGGCTCACAAGTCTGAAGCCCACAGTCCTGCAGCATCTGAGACACTGGGTCCCTCCTGCCTTCTCCCAGCGTCCCATCCTGTCGTTGCCCAAGAGGTTCTTCTGGACATGAGCTGTTCAGGGCTCTTCCTATTTGTCTGTGCAGCTCCCAAGCTGCAACTGAAACAGCAAATCGTAGGAATTACTGGTTTGAGACAGCAAATTTGTCCTCTGTGAGAGTAAAGGTGTCCTCCTGGGTTTGGGGAAGGCAGTGACATGGCTGTGCACAATGAGGAGGTTTGATGCTTATGCTGGAAATAGGGAAAACCACACGAACAGAATGGAATTGAAGAAAATTGCCCTGATTTTTGATTTATGAAAGGGAGAAGAGCGTTCCTCATCTGTCACTCACTTCAGGGATCCTGAGCCTTCTCCCCTGTTCTGTACTGTGTGTGAGGGATTAAAGAGCTTTTCACTATATTGAAGATTATTCTCCTTCTTCAAAGAGGCTTGGAAGAGAAATAAAATCCAGCTGCACTTTCTCATAGAAGAACACGTTGAGACAGTCTGTGCTGTGATTTATATGCACCAGTCACATCTGAGGGGGAGTATGAATAACGCTGGCCACAAAGAGACCGTGGCACATCCGCCTCTCTCCTCGTTATTGATCCTGTGGGCAGAGAGGTTTTGTCATTAGCCTCTTTATCTTCATAGCCTCTGGCTCAGTGCCTGGCTTCAGGCAGGGACAGCACGAGGCAGGGGCATGGTCTCCTGAGGAGGGGCCTCCACGGTGACTCCAGGCCTCTCATCCAAGCCTCCAGACCAATGCTTTCCCCACAAAACTAGGTGTTCGGGCAAGACCCCTGTTAGTTTCCCCCACCCCTCGGCACTGGAGCGGAACACATTTTGTTTTGAGAGCTCTGTACGATTCCGATTGTGATAGGAGACTCTTGGAGGAGCACTGGGGAAGGTCAGATGAATTATCTGACAGGAATAAGGTAGGAGTTTTCTTAGAGTGGCAGAAGAAGCCCCATTTTAACTCATCTAGTCACAGCCTATCAAATATTTTCACCTGAGCCCAGGCCATGGTGCCAGACCAGCTGTCAACTGTCCTCGCTGCATCCACCAAGACGATTACTATGCCCTGAGCTGCCTAGTCCTGCTCATGGTAAGAAGTGCCCAGTTGTATGGAATACCTTGATGGGCACAACCCTTCAAGGCCAATTTGTGCTTCTAAACTATCTTAAAAAGGTCCAAATCCTGCAAATCTCACAGTGCATTTCCCTCCCCAAGAAACTTTTGATGGCACAAAGGCACCATTCTCACGGCATGTGACGTCATTGATCTTTTTTAATACTAAGGGCATTTACACGGCAAAGTACCCATGGTCTCATCCCATGTTTGCATCATCACAGCTGGAAGCCGTAGGGATGGCTGTTTTGTCACGAGCCAGAGAAGTGTAGCACCAAGGTGGGGAGTAAGCAACGAGAGGAGCTGAATGCTGCAGAAACCTGGGTCCTGTTTCGAGATAAATGCTGCCATACACAAAAACAACGCATCGTGAGCTGTATGGAGGTGGCACGTTCTTCACTAATTGCTGTCCTGCTCCGACTTGTGCTTTTGGGGTCATCCAGGAACCCCTGCAGGAGACAAGAACCCAAAAGGCCCAAAGGAGACAAAAAGGTTAGGCAAGACCACGTTACCCCATTAAGTGGTTCCCCCCTTCCCAAACTCTAGATCTCACACAGCGTGAGAAAGCAGCTTGGCCCCAGGCCTCCAGAGAATACGAGGTTGGAAGGAAAACGAAGTGTGAGGGTGCCTTTGCATGGGCTGCTTAGGATTCAAAAGCTGAAGTCAATGTTTGTCTTGAGTTCGGTTCCATCTCCCAGACTGCCGGCAAGTCGTCCTGCACAGTTTCTGCCTCGGCTGTTAGAGCGGTGAGTATTTAGAGGGAAGGAGATGATGTGTTATCTTCCACGGCAATATGATCTGGGCCGCCTGGCTCAGCTACCCCGAGGCTCTTTTGCACCCAGTATAAAACATACAGAGACCATCTCAGGTCCAGCACGCAGCTCCACGATTCCGCCCCAGCGTGGCAGCTGCAAACCCCGCCGGGCTGGCAACCCTGGGGCTGCAGCCCCACGGTGCCTCAGGAGGGTGAGTGAACACCGTGCCCTTCTCGGGGCTGCTACTGCTCTGTGAAGCAGGCAGTGCCAGTCTGAAACCAGTGCTTCTGTCAGGAGATTGAATAGATACAACACGGTGAGATGCTTGGGTGAGGCAGAGGACACAGACCCAGCGGATTTGGGTTCCTGTCTCACCTTAGCCAAAAATTTGCAAGGCAACAGGTGGCCATTTGTGTGATTTGTAGGCAGGAGGTTCAAAGAGTGTCATTGCTGTTTCCCATCTTGGCAAAAGGCCCTCCCATCCCCCTCCCCTAGGTGACCACCTCTTTCTGTGCTGCCATCACAGCGTGACGTGTTTGGGCCCGTTGCCTGTTCTTCCCTCCCAAGCTGGGGGGACATCCCAAGCAGCTGGCTTGAGTCAGCTCGGCAGCTCGGCTCCCTTCGTCACCGTAATACCCTGTTGTTGCCATGCCTTCATATTTGTGTCTGTTTTCCTGGAGCCGCTGCCTTCAGAGCCTCTTTCTGTTGGCTACACAAAACTGCTCACTTGGCTGCTGAATCCTGTTTTGGAGCCACACAAACAGCTCCAGGCAGCTGCTATCCACATGGATTCACCTGCCACCCCCAGAGACACGGGCACACGCGGCAATGCACAAAACTGCTCACTTGGCTGCTGAATCCTGTTTTGGAGCCCCACAAACAGCTCCAGGCAGCTGCTATCCACATGGATTCACCTGCCACCCCCAGAGACACGGGCACACGCGGCAATGAATGCAGCCACCCAGCCCCTGCCCGGGCATCTCCCGCTGAGAAGCCCTGCTCCAGGTCCCTTCATCCATCAACGCCTGCCCAAGAGCTTACAACAAACCAGCCAGAGTCAGAGCCAGAGATAAAGATGAGTCAGGCATCTAAAATGTGAAACCAGGATGATTTTGTACCATACGTGAAGCAATGAGCAAGAGCCTTTGTGGAGGGAGAGGTAGTACCTGTCATGAGCATCTGTCCTACAGTGGGGAAAAACCAGAAGCCTTTTCGGGGAGTTGTCAGTGTCGGACCCAGAGCTAAAAGGCATGTTAACATGTTTCTATTTCTATTATTAATGAAGATGTCAGGGGGTGCCAGTTCATTCCAGTGGGTCGGGCTTTCTTCGTGGGGGAGGTAAAGCCTGTGAAGTTATTACAACCCGCCCTCGCTGGTGCCATCCCATGTGCCAAACCGCAGTATGTCTGGGTAGCTCCACACAAACACCGCTGAGTCAACCCAGAGAGTATATTTGGGCTCTAACAAGTCTGTCTCATTTTCCAGTTTTGTGACATGAGTTACACTGGTGCATAAGTGGGAAGCAAATGTGATGAGTATATAAACAAAGGAGGGAATATGAGTCAGACCCAGCAATCGAGTCACTGGAAACAAGCCACGTTCTCTCAGGATTGTGAACATGGGATTGGCAGGTTTTGGAGGACCTGTGCTGGGGATCGGGCTAGTGGGGGAGAAGACCTGGAGCCAGCCTGCCGGTCAAAGGAGCAAACGCCTCGGGCCGGTGCCATCACTAGAGGAAGGGCTTGCCCTGCAGCAGTTTGTGCTGACCGCATGGAAGGACGGTCAAGAAATCTGTCACCTTTTCAAAACCTAACACTGGCTTTTTTTTGTCCTCCCACAACATGTGCTTTGTGGAAGATGCAGTCACGAGCCTCGCTAATTGGCTTCATCTCGAGGATAAAGATTTCCTTTCTGGAATCAGTCAGCAAATACCCTCCTGGATTTGCCTCTCTGATTCGGACAAGCGGCCCTCCCTTTTCCCCCGTTACTGGGGATGTAAGTTCTCCTGCTTAGCCTTGAGGCTGAGTGGCTTTAGCGGCTCTTGCTTCTGAAGAGGTGATGGTACAGGGCATTTTAATGAAGAGGAGATAATAACCCAGTTAGAACTAAAGCTGGATCCCGCTCTCATCTTCAGCCCAGCTAATGACCAACCGCCCCCTCAGTCACGCCCGCAGGAAGGAAGTCCCAGTGTCTGGAAACAGGCAGACCCTGAGTTCAGAGTGGTGAGAGCATCTTTGGCAAATTAATCTCATTTTCTTGGCTTCCTACTGAAAATTGCAGTCAAAACTTCTGAGTGTTGTTACCACTTGGCTGGTTCTTCTTCCTGACACTTCCTTGTCCTTTTCTTTTCCAGCAGCCTTCAGTTTTCTGCAGGGAAAAATCCTCTCTCGGCAGCTCTTGCTGTTGTAAGAAGGACTGAGTAACCATTTTTTATCTAGAGAACTGTTCAGGGCAGGTTAATTGGTGCTATTTCTGTAGGCCTGCACACAAAATGTTTGCTGTGCCTTCGCCCTTTTGAACAAATACAGCTAGAGGTGCGTAGGTTTTCCTCTAACAACTGCAGATGAATGCATGTTAGATTAGACAAAGCTGATTTCAGGGTTTTTTTCCCTAGTTCACAAGTTGGTGTCTCTCCGTTGATTTGTTCCTGAGCATTATTTCAAGCATCTCTTCAATAAACGTGATTATCTGCTATGAAGTCATCTGTTCTTCACGGTGCAAAGCCCCAGTCTGCTGTCAGACACAGAGCAGGCTGAGCGGGTCAACAGCCAGTTGATGGTGCAGGGCAACAGCCCATTGAAAGGGTTGTAGGTGAGCACGTGGAAGATCCGAACCCCAGTGCAGCTATCAGACGTGGCCCTGTAAGCCAGGAGCGGTTTGTCTCCTCTTTGGCTCGAGGAATGTGATACACAGTGAGAAGGCTTTTGAACGAGGCTCCAGCCCATCCCAAGCCGAGAGCTGTCTCTGGTGTCCCAGGTTCAGGACAGCAAATCCCAGTCAGTGCCAGGAGGGGAGGAAGCAAGGCTGAATATTGTCCCTCATCTCATCACCTGAATCCCACAAAGCCCATTTCAAGGAGCGCGTTGGGATCTCTTGCCCTTCACTGTCACCCTTGAGACGCTGAGCTTTATTGCAGCCAAGTCTAAGCAGACATTGGGCGCACCAGCTCTTCCCCTGGCTCCGAGCACAGCCCTGTCACAGATCCTTTATTAGTTTGTGGCTGATCCCGTCTCTCCAGTGAACGGTGGTGTGAAACTGATACCAGCAGTGACAGGTAGGATTACCGTCCTCACTTCTTGTGAAGATCTATATTACTCCACTATTTATTCATGGCTTGCTGATAGAGTATTTACCTCTGGATTGGGCCAAGGCTGCCCGTCTTCAGTCTTCTCCACAATCATCACAATCTATCTTCAGCCAGGCTTGAAATGTGTAATGGAAGTTGAAACACCTCTCTGAAATCATTTTTGTGGTGTGTTGGTCCAATTCCATAAAATACATTAGAAGAAAAACAAAACCAACCCAAAGGCCAGAGCTAAAAAAGGTACCAAAAATTAGATAAGAAATGCTAAGAAGGGCAAAAAGAAACCACCGAGGCAGCAGAGAACAGAGAGAAAAATGAGAAGAGGAAAATCTGACCTGTGAGTGGGTTGTCGAGTGATTGCCCGGGGTGAGGGGAGAGACTCGATGGGAGATGATACACACCTCACAACAGCAGTGGTGAGGGAGGGAATCAGTCACACCACAGAAGACAGTAAGACAACAAGAATGGGTGCTGAGGAAGGGTTGTTTCACAGCTCTCTGCCACCAGAGGTGGTCTCCCTGGGAGCAGGACAGCATGAAGAAGCTCTCCTCAGCAGCCCGTCAGAGGAGCGCAGTGTGACCGGCCGCGTAGCCCAGCGATGCTCCCGGCAGCTCTCCTCGCTGAGCAGCACTGGCAGCGTGTGTGGCTCAGCGTCTGACCGGGGGCCACGGGAGGCACGAGGACAGCCTGGCTGTAACTGCATTCTGCGTTTTGAAGGCAGCTTCCCTCCCAACAAACCTGTGTGCGGCTGAGTGCAACCAGAGATAAAGGAGATCAGCTGCCTGCAGCGCGGGGAATACAGAGCTAACGGACTTCCCGTACGTACCCCGCAGGTAGCTTTAGCTTTGTTATTTACTGCTACTCCATTTAAGCCAGCACAGTGGTGCTCCCCAGGACGTGCCCTGACGCTCTGCCTGGAGCAGAGCGATCCGTCCATCGTTTCTCTGTAGCACTACACGAGGATTTTGCCTTGCCCTGACCAGGACTACCAGCCATGAACAAATCCAGCAGTAGCCCGAGCAATTCTTCTTTTTCACTTTGTCAAATGAATATGCCGCAACGTCCACATTGCAAATCAGCTCCAAAATCCGAAGACTGTTTCAGCCCCATCTTCCGAGCCTCACCTGTATCTCCACCTGGCGATTCTGTTAGAACTCCTTTCTGCAGCCAGAGAGGTTTCCTAGCACAGCACGGCAGTGTATCTAACCCACCGGCCCTGCTAACTGGCTGGGTGACCCAATCGTGGCGTGGGTGGACCTCAGAGGTGACAAAAGCAGAGCACAAGCAGTGGCTGACACCTCACACAGATGTGAGGGGCAAAGCCCCCTGAGCTTCTCCAGTGCAGAGCTCCTGGTACCACCCTGTGTCTGCCTGCTCTAAACCCCAGGAAGGCGCTTCAATAACGTCTTCGCATCTGCCGCAAATAAGTCGGTGCCAATACCCGGGGAAGGCACTCTCACCATCCCCCCAGCATGGTTTTATTAACACTTACTGCATACATAAAAAGATGCAGTTGAATTCAGCTGAGAAAGAGGGATGATTTGGCTGCGCGTGGTTATGATTGGAATTAGCCAGCTACTTACTTGTGGGCCACAAATGGTTTAGTGTTGGTGTGAGTATTAGTGCTTTGGGCTTCATCTTGTTTGAGGGCAGGAAAAAGTCACTCTCTGTTTTCCACTGAGCACCAAGATCACTAACTACTTCTCTCTACACCTTTGCCATTTAAAAGTGTTGACCAAATCCTGTCTGCCAGCTGTTTCCCCACATCTGTACCACTGAACGGGGGCTCCTTCCCCCTGGAAAATGTGGGCCCCTTCCCCTTCACCCGCTGGGGAGCGGCTCAGCCCCACAGCTGCTGGCAGGTGAGCCAAGACAGACCTGCAAGCAAGACTGCAGCCCCTACTTTTCCAGCACATCCAGTAATGGCAACACAGAGCTGCTCTTGGTAGTAACAAAGATTTCTGAAACTTCAGAGCAAAGGGTTTTATTATACGGTAGCCCCAGGTGGCCTTAAGCAGCAGTTTGGAGACATTTTCCAAGCATTTTCTTACTCTTTCTTTGTGGTTTCTCAGTGCTAAGTGGGAATGTGCACTCAAGCTGTATTTGATGAGACTGGTCTCTGCATCGTCTTGTTCCACCAGAGGTCCCTTCCCCATCTGCAAAGCTCGAGATGTGAGAGGTAACGAACCGTCTGCCGTCCCGCTGCTAAAGGTGCATTGATTTCCACTAGACAGCCCTATTCATACTCCTGGTCGTACTTTGGTTTCTCCTTTGAGTGAGAGTCTGGCCTGCAGCCACATGACAACAAGCAATGGAAATGTTCCCGGAATAGATCTCTTGCTGTTTCCCCTTTGTCAAACATTGCCACATGGGGAACGGAGAAGTTGAAAGTAGCAGCAAATTATGCAAAATGCTTGGACAAGAATTACAAGATGTGGCCAGATAATGATATATTTTTTGTTTGCAGTCTTATTCAACTGTTGAGCATTAAAATGAGCCTTCTGTGGTGCTTTCCAGCCTAGGATGGGAGCTCTTCCGGCATGCTGATGAGCCCAGCCCCGCCGTGCTCCACCGCAGGGGCCAGCATCATCGCTCCCTGATCTAACCGTCTCAGCTCTGGCCAAGGCCACAGAGCGTAGCGAGAGAGGCTGGGGGCTGTTTTGGTGGGACCAAAGACAGTGTGCAGTATCGTCATCATCAGGATCGTCATCATCATTATTGAGTAGTGTTATTACAGTTGTTGCTATTATTATTATTGCTATTTTCAGTCATCTGTTGGAGACCTGACAGCCAGGCGGGATGTTACCTAGTCTGCACAAAGCGGGTTTCTTTCCTATTCCGGTATGAACGAGTTTTAATCCCTGAGGGAATTTGGAATTGGCTCTACTGAGATAAAAACATGGGAGAATTCCTGGGACAGGTGCCGTTACAATTACGCAGATGAATCTTCAGAGGGATGGAGGGAGACTTTCCACTGCTACAGACAGAGAGGGAATGGGACAAGGAGACTTTCCTACACACTTATGGCAGATAAGGAAAGTGAGCTCTTAATCCCATGCCGTTGCTTTAAATACAGACTCAGCCTGATCCTTCTCTGTAAACGTACGGTATAAAACGGAATTCATGCAAAAATAAACATGTGTGTGTATGTGTGTGCATGTGTGTGCGTGCACAGAGCCTGAGAAGTGTTTCAACTCCGTTCTCCTCCAGATCAGACCCTTGATGCCTAAAGCGTATCCTCTCCCAGTACTTCAAGAGCACCTTGAAAGGCCTGTGATAAATCATGAAGAGCCACACAAGTGCTCAGGGCTCATTTCTCTGGTGCCGAAGTGTTCATCTCGCAGTGAACCGGGTGTCAACACTCTAGAGTCGAGTGCACTATTGTGCCAAAAAGAGACCCACCAGCTTGCGTGACCACCTGCACTGGGAAGGCAGCGAGCTTGCCGGGTTTCCCAGGGCAGAAAAGGAGGAGTTTGGGGTGCCCCTTGTCTCCAGGGGCTCTTTCACCCCAAGGGAGCAGCTGTACTCCTCTCCATCTTCTGCAGCACTTTTTGATGGTGTCCCGGTTTGGGCTAAACCACGCTCCTGATCCTCTGAGGACAGCAGTACTGCTCCTCGCTGGTAACAGTGAGGTCATTGTTTGGTTTCTTTCCTCTGAACGACTCGCAAGCCTGCTGCTGTTCCCTCACTGTGCATTGTGGCGCCCAGGACCAGGCTCTGAACGGTGAGCTCTCTCCAAAGGAGCCTTTCCTCTCGCACCAAATCCTGCTCGTCCCTGAGCTGATGGTGCTTTCTGCCTGCACGGTGGTCAGGAGCCAGAGCAGTTATTCTGTGCAGGACCCCAGTGGCAGCTCAGGGGTTCTGTGTACCTCCCGTGTTTCATGAGCTCTCAGTGTCTGAGCTTCGTCTCCCAAGGCTGGGATTTCAGTACAAATACAGCTAAAAGAATCTGCTGTCGCAGTTAGACCTACTGCACCAGTTCATCTGATACAGGCACCACCCTCCCTTACAGCCCTTGCCTTGTTCAACTGATGACCCCCCTTTTTGTGGGTGACAGGGGAAAATGAGTGTACGAGTGGTGCCAAACAGAGCAACCATTTTGTATTTCACATATATCACACAGCTTTATTTTTCTCTCACTTTTCAGCTGTTATCACAGCATTTATGGAGGAAAGGAAATGTGTGGATGATTTGTGAGGAACAGAATGTGCCTTGAATAGATATGTGGGTTTCCAACACCTTGGGAACTGTCAAGGAGAGTATTAAATGCTGCCCATGAAGTTGTGGAGGTCAGTCTGGAAGGCTGTGTACACCACCAGGGCGTGTTGTGTTTGCGTGGCCAGGTTGGGTAGCGGGGGGCTATGGGGGGTGGCTTCTGTGAGAAGCTGCCAGATTTCTCCAGGCTTTGTCCGATGGAAGAATGTGCCTTGAATAGATATGTGGGTTTCCAACACCTTGGGAACTGTCAAGGAGAGTATTAAATGCTGCCCATGAAGTTGTGGAGGTCAGTCTGGAAGGCTGTGTACACCACCAGGGCGTGTTGTGTTTGCGTGGCCAGGTTGGGTAGCGGGGGGCTATGGGGGGTGGCTTCTGGGAGAAGCTTTGTCCGATGGAGCCAATGTCACTTGGCTCCAAGATGGACCCACCACTGGCCAAGGCCAGGCCCATCAGCCACAGTGGTGGGAAAACGTATTTAAAAAGGGATAAAATGAAAACTGCAGGTGGAAAGAGAGGTGAGAATTGTGAGAGCAACAACTCTGGACACCGAGGTCAGTGAAGAAGGAGAGGGAGGAGGTGCTCCATGTGTCGGAGCAGAGATTCCCCTGCAGCCCATGGGGAAGTCCCTGGTGAGGCAGGATGTGCCCCTGCAGACATGGAGGTCCATCAACCCACCACAGAAGACTCTTGGAGATTTGCCTTTCAAAAAAAGGTACATGTGGGGCCTCATGACTCTAGCTGATTTGGAAGGAAGCAGCCTGACACTGTAGGCAGAATGGTGGGGGCAGGAAGCCTGTCCAGTCTGAGCACTGAGAGCAGAGGGTTTCCAGTGCCATGCAGTCAGTCTGCATGTCTCAGCTCTGGGGACGCACCCCTCCACGTCAGACAGCATTTGTGACCCACACGAGCCAAGCCATGGGCTTTCTACAGGGATATTCAAGAAGATGATGGAGAAGTGGATGCACGAGCTTGTGAAGTGTGAGACTCCACATTTTGGCCATCACGCAGCCTCTTGCTTTCCAAAAATACTGATGGATTATGAGAAGGGCACAGTTCAACACCGTGGGGACGAAGTGCACCAATGGTTTGTAATGAATGAGGACTGACTCGAGTTGTTCAGTGTCTTCTCCCCTGACCGTGTATTTCCATGGATTCTTTCATCTTGTTTGGTTTTAGCCTTCAAATAACGCTCACAGGTTGCTTTTTAAAATCCCTCTTGGGCCACTAACAGCTCCCTGCAAGCCAAGTTCTCTTACCGAGACAGTTCAAAAAAACCCCCACTGCACCAGAGCTTCTGACAAAAACTCTGTGGGAATAAATCCAGAGCTTCTCGCTCACAAACAGCTGGGCACACAGCTCCGGCAGCCCTGTTCACGCTTCTCCACCAGAGGAACCGTCCTGCCTGAGTGCTCAGAGGCAACAAACCCAGCGAGACAAAACCAGGCCAAGGCAAGTTAATTTAAATGAATATTCAAGAGGCATTTTTTGGCAGCAGCAGTCCATCTCTAATCAAAGGTGAAAGGCTAATTGAAGACAATTAGCTACAGAAAGCATTGCCTCACTCTGGTCTGGCTGCTGCCTCGCTTCCCTCCTGCACCCCTGCGCGCACCATCCGCCTTCTGCCGTCAGTTCTGTCACAAGAGCAGTGACACCAGTCAGAATAAAAGTGGAAAGCAGGGCCAGGGGGCTGGGGCTGGCTGGGTCCTGACAAGCTGTGAATCGCTGCTGGGGTGGGGATGGCATCCAGGAGTCCCCGCAGGTGGGTGAGGCAGAGGTGACTCTGCGAAAACCACAGTAGTTCTGGGCCATTCGTATCTAAGGGCATGGGCGGCAGAAATGCTGCTGTGGGGTTTCCCAGATCACCCCCCCAGGTCTGGTTCGGAAGATGGTGCCATGGTTCCCACCATGGCTCAGCTCGGCCAGCATCAAGACCAGGTTAAGCAGCAGGTAATATCCCGGAACCAGTAGTTCAACAGTGTCATATTTAGAGTCCTCTGAAGGTGTGGGAGAAGGTCCTGGTGCTTTGTCAGTGTTCACTGCGTTAACTTGTTCCAGGAGTTCCCTGCATTTGAATCTGAGAGGATCTGACTCAGCCCATGCAAAAAATAACGCTGCTGCGGAACCTCCCCCCCCAGCTCCAGAATGATGCCAATCACCCCCTTTGTTTTCTTCGATTACGTCTCCCCCAAAGTGCTGCTTTGACACCCACACCATGGGTGGGACAGCAGCTCTCCCACAGGCTGCAGGCTCCAGCAGAGAGAGTCCGTGAGGGCTTTGGCGACAGCACTCATTTTCCCCATGGAGCTGATCGGTATCGAGCGTAAGGGATGATTTAGCCAGGAGCTACTGTCTGCATTTTTTCGCCAGGTTTTGGAGTCTAAAAACCCATCGTGAACACCCCAGGGCTGGTCTCCCACAGATGCCATACCCGCACACAGCAGGACAGCCAGCGCCTGGGGACCGTGTCCCCCCAAAACATGCAACTGCTGCAGGGAAATGGCAGTGGCTTGTCCCACACAGGTAGGGTGTTCTTCTGTCTGAAAACAACGGGAAGCAGTAGATCTGCAAACACAAGGAGCATTTTGCATACCTCTCCGAGCAGCAGATGCCTTGGAGGAATGCGATGACAATAAACTTGTTATTAGCTGCCTACGCAGCCCCAGCCCTGCCCTCCCGCAGCAGAGCTCAAATCCCAGACTCTTTGGCAGAAATAACAACCAAGCTGCAGATACGGAGCCAGATGCAGCCACGGCACGGGGTGTCTCAGGCCAAACAGACTGTGCCCGGCACACGGCGTGGTGCTGGCGGAGCTGGGAGGAGCTGCACATGCTGCAGAAGGGGGCTGAGGTCACTGCCTCAGCTGTACCTGTCAAAAAATGGCCACAGACCGCACCAAATTGACACCGTCCTGTTCACAGCCTCAGAGGCAACCTAAGAAATGAGCAGAGGGTGTTACTACACAGTTACTACACACCCTTGTGATGAGGAATCTTCTGGCGGTCCACCCGTGAGCACACTGGACAGGGCGCCAGAGTGGTCCTTCGAGAACAGAACTTGCTGCCCCCCTTCACCTAATAAACCACAAACACCCAACAGTCCAGGGTCACAATTTTCAGCCTTTCAGAAGAAAGATGTATTTGACAGCTTAAGAGCTGATCCGACCTTGGGCACCACCACCTAGCAGGGGAGGTTGAAAGGAGGCAGGAAACACCTGATACCAGCAGCCAGGGAATTCTGAGATCTCACAGACCTCGCAAGAGCGCAGAGGGCTCAAAGCAATAATTCTTCATTAATCTGACAGGAGAATAAACAGCCTTCTTTTTCACATCGTGACAAGAAAGTAAATATATAATTTATGAAATAAAGTGTTTGGAAAAGCAGCTCTAGACCTCTGTCACACCACCATCAAGGTGTTTATCACAGTATTAAAGCCTACCTACGCAGTAAACTCATTAGCGCTGGGTTACACTGGGTAAAGCGGTGTGTTCATCCTCAGCATACCGAATGAGCAGAGGCACTGCCAGGTTCCCAGGCAGCAAATTCCACGTGGTGCCACCAGCAGACCTCCATCAGCATCAGATGCATTATAGAGATGCACATCAGCACCACAGAGTGGGAAAGAATCAGAGAATGGGGATAATTGCTGCCTTTTTTGTGAGGCAGATTGCCTTTCAGAACGAGTAGAGAGAGAAAAGAGACCTCTTTAGATCAATCCTTCTCCTGGGCTGTGGGCAGGCGTGCAAGTATGCACTGTGTCCCCCCCTCACACCCATTTCCGTTATTAATAATGCATTCCAAACTGGTGTGTAAGGACTTGGCTGAGCGCTTGTCTACACTAACCAGATACCAGGAATAGATTGTCCTGGGGATGACAGGTCCAACTGTGCACAAATGATTGGTCTAGGGCATGAAACCTGGTTTCTGTCAGCCTGCTGGATGTTACGTGAGCAGGGCGCTGGAGCTGCTCCACGCCGTTCATCAGTGCTGGGCAGCATTCTTACATTTCGGCTTTGGGATTATTCCCTCCTGTGCAGTGACAGCTGGGGAGCACAGAAAACCCGCCTGGGTTACCCCGTAACTGCACTAAGGGCAGCGGAGATGACACGTGCTGCACTGGAACGGCACCATCACAGAGCACTGTTAGCTGATCGCACCCTCGGAAGCTGGTCGTCGCCGCACGCCTCTTCTGCAGAAGCACTCTCTGATCTCAGCACAGGTCTTGGCTGATCGTCCCCCAGTGCTGGAGAGAAACTCATCTCACATTTTCATGCATGAAGTGTACTTTGGCAGGGCAGACGCAATCAGCAGAAGTATTAATTTCTCTGCCTCCAAAGGCAGCGAGCCTGAGCTATGTGGGAAGCTGAGATCATCGCTAGGGGCAACAACAGGCAAGGCACCCTGCCACAGCTGATGGCCATCTCTAGCCCTCTCCTCCCAACCCGCGCAGCACCTGCCCTTCCTTCCCCACCTTCCACGTCACCGGCGCTTTGGATCGCGGTCCAGAAGTGACAGGTTGGTAACACAGAGGCAGGTGTGGACACTCTGAAAGTTGTAGCTGCAAAACTGTGCCGAGATGGCTCAGAGCCCAGAGCTGTTTTCTCCTGAGCTGAAGTGCAGAGAGATCTGACAGCCCTCCCAGTGACTGGGAACGTCAGTATGAGAGAGGATTTGCAAACGCTGCCCTGAACAAGTCTGTATCATCTTTCCCAGAGCTGAGAGGACCCTCACATAAACAGGGTGAGTCAAACTTTACTGCCAGGTATAGTGTTAGCCCCCCTCGGAGCAGCGGCTCCTTCCGTAGGGGTGCGATGAGTGTCCTCCTCGCTGAGGAGTCAGGCTCAGCAGGTCACCAGTGCTGCAGGTCTCACCATGGCTGGGCTGTGCCGGGGCTTGACAAAGCCACTGGTGCTCCTGGCAGGCTTTGGGGGAAGCTGGGGGACCTGCAGCAAAACTCGAGGTAGCTCAGGAGGCCACAGCTGTATCAGCTTCACCTTAGGCTTGTGACTGTAGTGTTGCAGTGACCACGTTCAGGGATTCATTTTTTTCCTCCTACATGTTTCAGAGAAATTACAAGAATTGGATGAGAATACCAGGTTTTGGGCACAGAGGGCTGCAAACAAGCATGGTGCCCAGCAGAGCAGCAGTCAGGCAGAGAGGGGCCATCCGACCTGGGTAAGTCTGGTCTGAGATGACCCATATCAACTACCCACAGCTCTTGCAGAGACCTGCCTGATGATGTCCAACCCCCAAAACGCCCAATTTCCACTGTCCCACTGGGCCCTGTTGCAAAGCTGACGAACGACAAGGTATGATGATCTGCTTGCATTAAAAATTATTCCTACCTACCCCTGAAAGACAAGAAAAATCAGCCGCGGGCCAGCCTGGTTGCCCTGGTGCTGTGCGAGTGAAAACATCCATCACTGCGGCTGGACTTCGTATGGAAGTCACCACTAACACTAACGTGGAGAAGGAATTGCTGGTTGTCACCGCTGGCACAGATGAACAACCACTAAAGCTATTACTTGTATCAAATTCCATCAGCGGTTAATATCGATGATGGCTTTTTCTGTCTGAGATGATGATGAGCAGAGTGCAATATTCAATGCGGGTTCAGCTAACTGAATGTCACACATTGTGCATAGTCTGGATGAAGCTTAAAAGCTTTCAGACACAAAAATGAAATTATATTGGCATCTAAAATTGGATTAATTACCTTATCATTAGTTAATATTAGCCACGGTGCTTCTCATACATAAAATCCTGTATTAGTACCAAGAAATAGCATCACGCTGTGACTGAGCCCGTGCTACACCCTGCCCGTGGTTTTTGCTGAAGCGCAGGGTAGAAGCTGGGCCAGATTTATTGCTGGCGTCAGGATATATTAATGGGAGTTTTGTTCACTTCCAGCAAAGAGTGTTCTGGCTCACAGAACAGAAACACACAAACCAGAGACGACCCGGGCAAATAACCGTGTGCAGACAGCCAGGGAGAAACGGGGTTTGAGTCAGTTATTCAGGAGAGAGCTGGGTGCTTTTGTGAAAAAACCGTCCTTCACTGAAGCAGGAGTTGCTCCACTCGCCACTGCCGTAAATGAACACCAGCCCGTGACCTCTTACAGCTTGAGAGGTCGAACTCGGCCATGGTGTAGGGTTAGAGCTCCTCACACCAGCCCCATTCACACCCCGCTGGAGCACAGGCCATGGCTGGGATTTTGCAGTCTCTTGGTTTTGCTCGTTCTGCTTTTCACTCCCTGCCCGGCGGGAAGGGGCTGGTGGGGGCTGCTGAATTCCAGCTGGGCTCTTCGCTTTCGGGCAGGGCTGGAGCAGTGCTTGGACCCCACACAATGGGACAGGAGCCAGCAGCGTCCCTCCCTCTACCAAAAGTTCAGCCCCCCATGCTGGTGGCTCCGCTGCTGCAGTGCTGTGTGCGTGGGATGATGCTCCACAGACCCACTTCCATGGCCAGCAATGACCATTCGGGGGCCATAGACCCCGGAGGCTTCGCAAGCTGGCTGTGAGCAGTGCAAAAACCCCATTTTTCTCCCAGGTTTTGCACTGACTGACTATCAGCTCCGCTGAACACCGCCTGATATTCCTGCGAGGAGAGAGCATTAAGGATTTACTGTTTCTAGCCTGTTCATCTCTCACACGGCTGCAGCATGTCCCTCTTACTCATTTTCTTGGTAAACGAGACAGCTTCTGTCTTCTCAATCTCTTCTCGATCTGTCTTCCTAGGAAAGTTTTCCCATGCCTCTGAGCGATTTTTCATCCCACTCTTCTATTACTCCTCATCACGGCAGAAAACAGCTTCATCCTAATTAAGGCTGAAAGTGCTCTTCTGTTTTGCAGCTGATTTTTTTCAAGGGCTTGGGAATACATTTACTTTACAAATCTGTGGTGAGACACAGGGCAGTGCTGGAGGTCCACGTGTACAGTTAATAGAGACAGGGCTCATCAGATCTAGCCTCTCTGTGAAAAAATCCTTTGGTTCCTGCTTTCCTAGTTAGAGAGCCTCACCCCTTGTCCTCCACCAGCGTCAGGAATTCAACACATCCTCGGAGGTCTGCAGACCGTGGCAACCATGCAGCTCAGTGAAGCAGCGTGTGAAAAGGATTTGGGGATCGCTAGACTGAGGAACTTGATTTCAAAGATACCATCTCTGCTTTGGCGGGAGGACGTGCTTGCCTGGCCCCGGCAGCTCAGCAGGGACCTGCAGCGTGATGCTGGTTTGTCGCTCCCAGCAGCACAGACCTGCCGTCAGGTGGAGCAGAGCCAGTGGGAGCAGGTTGGGCTGGGGGCTGCATCCACCTCCTGCCGCCCCCACAGAGAGCAGAGGAGGCTACGCTGGCACAGCCGCCGAGATGCCAGCCTGCCTGAGTAGCCTGCTCAAGGCTTTTCCCCCTCTGCCAACCAACCCATGGCAAAACTAGTGCTGTTGGAAGTGCAGAACTGGAAGTTAGAGCTGCCTGCAGCAGACGCTGGTGTGAAAATGTGGAGTTTACGAGGTGTCAGAGTGGGAGTGTGGGGATGCTGGGAATATCTCTGGTTTACACCCATCTCCATAAAAATGAAGTCAGGCTGGTAAATCCAAAAAGAAGACGTCTAAGTCCTTGCCTCTTTTTTCTCTGTGAGAACACAAATCTCCCCTCACTCCAGTTTGAGACTATTTAAGTATTTTCTGTGGTGTGAGCTTTCTGCTCAAGTTTTAACAAGGGACGTTCCTTCACAGCTTCCTCCTTTCTGGTTTACGAGACATGCCACTTGCCGGGGAACTGCTCATTGATTTGGGTTTTTTTTTTCCCAATCAGCAGGAGGAAGAACAGTGAATTCTCCCTCTCTCTCCCTCTCTCTCCCTCTCTCTGCTTTCAGCCATGGTAATGACAAACACTGAGGTATGAGAAGACTCATCAAGACCAATCCTGGGTGTTTTTTTGACACCCTTGTCTGACATGGCGTGTTTCTGGGGACAAGAACATGTCTGTGTCATGGTTGTCACTGCCACAGGAGCTGTACTTCAGAAAGCCCGAAGCAGGGTAACCTGTTTTCGGGTGTATGGATTTGCACTATGACTCTGGAGATCTGGCCACCGTGCTGCCGGGCTACGTGATGTTCACCAAATTATTTCATCTCCTGTCCTCTATTTGATGCTGTCAGACTGCAAGACATTGAGGTCAAGCCCTGCCATTTCCTGCCCTTGCACAGATTATCTGCAATGCCTGCAGGAAAATTTATGAAGAAGGCCATGACCCAAAGTAGAGGGAGAATTCCACCCCAGGCACACAGAAGTCGGGTGGTGATCCTGTAAGAAGAGGTCCTGGATGAAGACAGTTCTCTCGTAGCAGGTAGGTGGCTTCACTCCAGTGTTCATCTCTTTCATCTCTGGGGCTTAGAAATTATTCTTCCCTTCCTGTGAGAGCTGCTCGTAACCTGTCCCCCTTCAGAGGAAAAGCTGATGTGGCTGCTGGCTCAGGCAGAAAGGCTGTGGACCCTTGGTCCTTCCCAGCTGTGCCCGCCATGACAGGCGGTTCCCTCCCCTTTGCTCCAGATGACACGCTTACCCATTCTTCTCCAGCATCTGCTGCCTATTTTGATCAAGCCAAACCTGCCTCTTCCTTTTCCCTTAATTGTGCTGAAGAAGTGAACAGCATTTGGCTGGGAAATATTTCCTCAACAAGGCAAAAATATATTCCATAAGCAATCCTGAGCTCTCAGCTTCCTGCATGAAACAGGACAAGATCCCCTCCTCTTCTCCTGCCTAGAGATGGTCTGTGGGGGAGGCACTGCAAACGATCAGTCACAAAGGGAACCCCTACCCTATTCCTGCCCTACGGACCAATTCGCACAAGAACTTGAGGAAGGATCATTTGTGCAGCACATGTGTCTAGTGCCATAGGTCATCACCAGATCTGGCAAATTCTCCTCTCCTCCGTGCTGCACACCTGCAGATAAATGTCATTTTCAGATTTTCCACAAAGAGCAGACTCACGACTAGAGGGTAATTCAGGTTGTCTCTTCTGGACATTTTCAGTTTTCTTTATTATCACTGGAACTGTGGGCGCGTGAAGATCAAGAAAGAATGTCTGATGCCTTGTGTTAGAGTCTCCTGAGGGTTTGCTGGTGAACCTTGATCTCAATATTGCTATGGTAGGCCTGGGTGGGTAATTATCCTGGAATTAGAAGACGGAGTTTTTTCCATCAAGGTCATTGGCTTCACTCCAGTCAAGACTCTACCTTGTCTTTGTTGCCACGGATCTCACAGGATGATTTTTGTTGGTGGGGACCTTGGGAAGTCATCTGAGCTGACATCCTTGTGAAGGTACAGCTGTCTTCGCAGTTAGATCAGACCACCCAGGGCTGTGTCCAGCTGAGCTTTGAGTATCTCCAAGGGTGGAGACACCACAGCCTCCCTGGGCACCTCTTCCAGTGCATGACCACTTTTAGAGGGAAGAACATTTGTTCTTACCTGCAGCCAAAATATCCCTTTTTGCAACTTGTCCTCATTGCCTCTCGTCCTCTCCCTGCCCTGAGAGCAGCCTGCCTCTCTCTTGAAGTCAGCAGTGAGAAACCCCCTAAGCCTTCTCATCCTGAGATGCACCTTGCAGGGCAGCCTGCCAGTGCCCCTCCAATGGATCTGCTTCAGCTCAGCCACACGCTGTCTTCTGTGATTTGGGAAGAGCTCCTCACACATCACCTGATGTGAAAGCTCAGCTGGCAAAACATGGCAGGAGAAAGATGCCGGATGCAACCCTGACCCTCCAGGTCTGTTTGCCTAATTCACAGTTGTAAGAGATTACCTCCGACTCATGAAAATCTGTGCCCCATTTGACAGCTGTTGTCTGGAGCACCGGAGATGTGCTCGAAGACCTGTGTTTACCCACTGCTATTTACCTGAAAGCCTCCCCCTGGAAGTGTGGTGTCAGGACATGACAAGTCTGCCCTGTTCCAGGGGTGGGTCTAGCCTACATTATTTTTGACAGTGCTACAAGGTGAACAGCTGGATGTGAGCAAAATCTGCAGAGAAAACGTGGGAGAAGAAACGTGCGATCCTTTTCCCTGACCTTTGTGCTCCTGGACATCTTTGCCTGAAGAGCTGTTCCTCAGTGCTTGGATTACTGTCCAGACAACGCCTCCATCGTGTGCTGTCGGTGCAGCACGGGCATGTCTGAGGAGAGGCAAACTCTCCGAGGTGACCCATGGCACTTGATGGCCATGCTAGGTGAGGTGTGCCCTCCCCAGGACCGTGACGGGGAAAAGGAGAAAAGCAGCAGAGCTTCGCTGTGGCTTATGAAACAGGCAAAGGGGGAATCAGGCCCGTAGTTCTGTCTGTGCTGCCCCATCTCTCCAGCAGTGCTCATGAAAAGGATGTTCCTCGCCTCTCCCTGCCGTACGTACCCTTTGGGTTACATTTTGCCTCGGATCCAGCGGTGCAGAGTACGAGTTGTCTCGGAGCACAGCCCGCTTCCCTTGATGCAGTGAGGATTTCCTGCTGGCTGCTGCGGTGTTTCCCAGTTTTGTTTGTGCTATATATACACGAGGGCTTTCACGGCCCAGGGTTATTTCAGGCAGAGCAGGACATCTCCTCTGTAGGATGGCGCCGTTAGCTGCCGCCTGAGGAGGCCGCTGCGAGGGCTGATACAGCACTCCGAGGCGGCGCAGCACCGGGCGCAGCTAAGGGTGCTCCTGCGCACAGGGGTCCTGCACAAGCTGTATCTCCACCCGCGTGGTGTTGCGGACACGCATCACCCCCCTGCCCCGTGCTGAGCTGCAGCAGCTCTCCACTGAGCTGCCCACATCCCACCTCTTTGTTCTGCATAAGCTGGGCAAGTAAAAGAGGGGTTTGATTCACTGTCTCTCTTCAGGCAGAGCAGGACATCTCCTCTGTAGGATGGCGCCCGTAGCTGCCGCCTGAGGAGGCCGCTGCGAGGGCTGATACAGCACTCCGAGGCTGCGCAGCACCGGGCGCAGCTAAGGGTGCTGCTGGGCACA
>NW_010422654.1:37649-38080 GCF_000710305.1 Buceros rhinoceros silvestris | reverse complement strand
AACCCCTGCAATTCCCAAACATCTTCAGCAAATTCAAAAGGCCCCTTCACAAATATTGCTCCTCATGCACAGAAATATTATGATGACATCAAATGTGAATGCACCCGATACTTCCCAGGAGAGGAAACTGAGTGACGGCCAATTCAGCTGCTCTCTCGCCTCTGCAGTCTGCAGGCACAGGGGGCGGAGGGGACGGAGGGCCTGGAGGTGCTGTTTGCTCTCTGTGAGACGTGTTTACTCGCTGTTAGTTGATTGCTAATTACATTAGCTCTGTTCTCCACTTCTTCCCCGGGAGCTGCCCCGGGAGGTGCTGGGAACGCTCATGTGTTCCACCATCCAGACAGCGCTGCTAGCAAGAAATTCATCTCCCAGCAAGACTGTTCAAGTCAAACCAAAATTACCATGCAAGCCGGACAAACTCCAGATTCGCA
>NW_010422654.1:36846-37514 GCF_000710305.1 Buceros rhinoceros silvestris | reverse complement strand
TCGCACTGCGTGACAGATTGACAAACCGTCAGAAGCAGAGCAGTGTGCTGTGGGAGAGCAGCCCCAAGCCCCGGTTCTGCAGGGGGGGAGCACAGGGCTCCCTCGGGCCCTGAGTCCCTTCTGCTGGCAGAGGATGCACCCCGCTGCCCGCCTGGCAGCCAGCAGCTGGCCTGGTAGCGCAGCAGCCCTTCCCAGTACATCCCACTGGCTTCCAGAGTGCACTGGGGTGTATTAGCTCAGTGGCACCTCAGTGCTTTCCTGAGAGCCCCCTTCCCCTGCTGCTGCGGGGTGAGGGCTGGGAGGGTGGCACAGCCCCTTCCCCTCTCTCCCACAAAGATGCTCTATTTAAAGCATCTCCCACAGACGGGTTTTCTTTAACAATTCAGCAGCCACTTGCGCTGCACTCCCGTTCTGCTGGGACTGGAGGAAATGCTAACCAGGGCTTCTACCCTGGGACACAGGTTTAAGACAGGGGCTGAAAGCTTTTCTCCCCCTTGAAAAGCACCACGTAGCTCTCCCTGCCTGCCCTGGGCTCTCGCACGGGAATCAGGTCCAGGCTGGCTGACCCAAAGTGTGAGAAATCTCCGCACACAGCAGCGCTGAGAGCAGACCAACGGGAACCGGACACTGCGCCTAACTGCAGCCGTGGCAGAGGAGGGGGGCGGCAG
>NW_010422654.1:28414-36757 GCF_000710305.1 Buceros rhinoceros silvestris | reverse complement strand
CTAACTGCAGCCATGGCAGAGTAGGGGGGCAGCAGGGAAGCGGAGCTGTGCCTCCCTCTGACAGTTCATCCAGGGCGGTATCACCTTCCAAAGCAGACCCACGGGAAGCACGTTGCTGGAGGCAGGGTGTCAGTTCTGGGGATATGCACACTGTGAGTTGACCATATGTGGTGTGAAACCACCTGCCATTTCCTGCGTTGGGAATGAAATAATTTTAAAAGGGTGGAGGGAGAGGAAAACTGTATTTCCTGCAAAGATACCCTGGCCTCTGCACACAGCAGCTGCACATATCCTGCCAAGAGCCCGCACCAGACACCCAGCTGAGCCCCCCGACAGGAGGTGCTGGCACAAACCAGGACTTCCCCCATTTTCAGACTGGGAGAGGCAGGGCTGGGCTGGCTTTCACTGCTCACTTCTGAATAGCCCCAAATCCTGATGTCCTTGGGAGAGCAAACATGAGCGAAGAAAGATGCTGAGAGAAAACGAGGGACATGGTCACCACTGAGATTATGAGCCACCACCACAGCCTCCTCCCCATCCCCTGCCTGTCTTATCTCTCTCTGCTCTGGGCTGCGTGGACTGAGAGAAGATCTAACAGCAGATGGCTTTGAGAAGAAAAACAGCAGCTTTCCTCTATTTAGGGACTTCCTTCCCTGTTCCCAAACAGGTGTCATCTGGGAGCTGGCATCTAGCTGTGCTTGGCCAGCCCCTGGTCTCTGCTCAGCTTCCAAGGCATCACCCAAGCGATGAGTCTGCTCTGGCCTTTTAATTCACCCGTGGCAGCCAGAGCGTACGCACTGCCTTCTCCTGAGCCTGCTGCTGCTGCTGCAAACCCAGCCTGGGGCGAGCTGGGGGAGCTGGGGGCTGCGCTGGCTCCCTGGGGAGCTGGCTGGTGAGAAAGGACAGTGACCAAAGCGGGTTTTTCCATGGCCAACCTGTGTGGAAAATGTTTAGGATACAAAGAAAGGAACCCCCAAGCCGTGAGGCAGACTGGAAGGAAACAGCGTGAGCAACAGGGTGGGTTGTTGGGGTGGTTTTAGAAATCAAAATCTGCACAAATTCATGAAGTCTGTGCTCTAACACACACACGTTTTTCCAGCGGACTAGGTTAGCTGGCAAGTCCTTGTATGTGACTCGTCGTATTTCCCTGCCTTTTCCTTTAGGCCGGACAATGCCGCTTCCAGCTGCTGTTGCCACGCGTCAGCCGTGTGAAGAAACATAATATTCCTTTATTTCAGTAGGTCCTGTGACCTTCATAGTGCCCAGCCTTCCTCTTTTAGGGAAAAATCTTCTGTTTAAACTTCAGCAGTATGAAAAACTCTAAGTTAGGCGGTAGAGGAGATGGTCTCCTGAAGGTCGTTAGGAACAGGGTGGTTCTGTAACATGGAGGCAAAAGCCTCATCCCTCCTTTAGGATCCAGAAATCAACATGAAATGTAAATACCTGGAGGAGAATGTGGATGCGGGATGTGGAGCAGTTTTCCCCAGCAGTGGGGGGGAGACCAGGGGATCACTGGGGACTGGTGGACAGCAGAGCAAGCGGGAAGCCGCCCTGCTCCAGGCTGGGCTGTCATCTGCCCTCCTGCCCAGGAGGACCTGCCTGGGGCTCTGCCCATGCGCCACTTCCCCCAGTTTGGCCATCGCTGTCTCCTGCGGGATGCTCGGGTGGCCCAGCGGTGCCTGCCAGCCTGGCCAAGGAGCCAGCAGTGCTGGGAGCTCTGCGCAGGGCTGGTCGCACCCTCGATTATCCGGATGAGGGGAAAGCAGCCTTGCAGCTGGTGACTGGCTTTTTCCTTCTCGGAGGCAAGAGCTGCTGCCTACTGCGCAGGCAGCGTCTCTCGCCTCTGACTGAAGGGAAGCCCTGAAGGGATGAATATATTTCCTCGGCCCAACTCTTCCTCCAGAACACTGTGGACTGCGGTTTGGCCATGATGTTTGTGCACAGGACCTGGATACGGCTCCCAGTAGAGAGAACTCACTCAGCACCATTTTGACATCAGGATTTTGCTTACCAGTTCCTGCATGATTACAGGTTTTGACCTATTCCTGGTCGAAAACCCCATGGATGGAGGTGGCGGTGTTTTAACAGATTGCTTGTCAGACACAAATGACGTCATAGCTACAGGAGCAGCAATCCCAGACATGGCTTCGGACCTGAAATGCTAAAGCCTTTTGATGCTCATGGTTCAGCGGTGTCATGGTTTGACCACAGGTTTGACCCAGGGGTGAGGGGGCTGCAACCATGAATCTGTGCCCCAAGAACGATTCCATCCGCTACAGCAAGTGACAGTGGCAAGTGGTTTGAGATCCATCAGCCACACTATATTTAGCATATTTTTTTGATTGAGATTTGTCATGGAAGAACAAATTGCATCATTCGCAAGAATAATCCCTCCCCCAGGGAAGCACTTTGAACAATGGAGATGCGAGGAGTGCTATAATTATCTAAACAGCAAACAATCAAATCACACCACACCATTACTAAAACAATCAGGGCTAGATGACAGAGCGGTAGGTATGTACCTCAGCACCTCTGCAGCACAGCTCTTCCAGAGCCGCTGGAGGTGTTTGCTTCCTGCCTCACCTTGCTCCAAGCAGTGGGTGACAACCACCCCATGTCTCGCTCTCAGCAAGGGCTGTCCAGGATGGAGCCCAACAGGAGATAACCACACAGAGATTCACCCGCCTTCTTGGGGGCGTTTTACTGCCTGCCGGTGACTCGGACTGGACCCGGGGCTGCTGCTGTTTGGACCCGGTTAGATCACTGCAGTTCAGTTATAATTTCAAGCCAGAGTAGGTGCATCCGTGCGCACCATCTCGACAGCTTGGCAGTAGTTGGGTTAGCCCCAACTCTGGCATGTTCTTTTCAGGAACATCCTGCTCCCGAGAGCCCCAGACGTGTGTCACCGAGGCTCTGCCAGGCACCGAGGTGTCTACCGGCTTTAACAGTAGGGTTGTTTCCCAAGCAGACTGATAAATCGTAAGAATTAAGGAGCAGAAGTTCTGGTCTGTTCAGGAATACTAAACTGGATGGTGCCTCCTGTTTGCCAGGAAGAAGCAGGTTTCACCGGCGGTTTACAGCTGGCGGGGACGTCAGACCTGCTGAGGTGTACCCGCCCGGGACAGGCAGCATTGTCACCTGCAAATGGCAGAGCTGTGTCAGGGGGAGTCCTGGAGCAGAGCAGAAGGGCCGAGCAGCTCCGTTACCAGGAGCAGGGCTTGCAGGAGGTCCCAGGGGCAGGAACAAACCCAGCAGAACACCGCTGGAAAATGTGCAGGGGATATTTCAGGCTGCACAACCGGCACTTTAGGAGAGGGCAAGAAGAGAAAGCTTGGCACAGGAGCAGGACTGAGCTTTGGGAAGCTATTAGAAGAAAACACTTGACTCTGAAGCTTTTTGAGTTGGACTGAGGAGCAGAAGTGCCTTGCACTGAGACCACAGCCAGAGGGGTCTGTCCCTAACTACGGTAATTACCTCATTAGAACTTGCACTGCAGTAAGGTCAGCGTGATTTTCTTTTTACTCAGTGCTTACAGAGTACTTCATTACTAACAGTGACTTGGAGGGTTGGCAAACTGCCCTCCTGCCTTTCTGCTGGGAGCAATGGGCTGGACCAGTGCAGGACCAGGGCTCCCCAGGAGCGGCCAGACCACTTTTGAGACTTAAACCCCACGACAAGGTCACTGCAAAGCATCTCTAGATTGTAAAGTAACCAGGTGCCAACAGAGAGGATGAACAAATGGTTTTGCATTTAGGGGCTGCCCCATAGGACCCCGGGGTGCCCTGGAGAACATCTCTGGGGTTTGAATGCACGCTTCGATCATATGTGCAAAGATAACCGCTGCTTTCCCCAGGTTTTCTTCTTCTCTTTTGTCCCTGCAAAATTATCTTTCTTCCTGAAGAATTGCAACAAGGAAGAAAATGGCAAATTAAGGCTCTTTTCATTTTTTTTAACCCCAGCATAAAAATCGCTTCCCCCAGCACCTGCCACGCAGTCGTGTTTCTCCTTAGTGTGCATCCTCTGAGACATGCTGCGTTTTTTGAGAGGGAGAGAGGAGGACACAGAAATCTTACTAACATGGCCAGGAACCAGGAGAATAATCCCATTCGTCCCTTTTGCTCTGCTCTCCCCAACAGGGAATGCTGCCCTTTACACCGCATGCTGGGGTCTGTGAGTTAGGAATGCTGCTCGGAGACAGAGACGGGCAGAGAGAAGGGCAGAGAGAGGAAAGGGAGCCCAGCAGGGCCTCCAGGAGGAGATGTATCTGCAGCATAAGCCTAACAGCGCGGGGAAGATGACTTCCTCTGCAGTTCTCACAACTACTCACCTCCTGCCTTGAAGAGAACGCTTCTGCCTCCTCCCATCAGACCCTGGAGCGGCTGCTCTGGTTCAACAAGGTGGCCCACGTGCAGGCACTGCAAGCAGGTCCACTGAGGGTGGAACCGCTGGCCACCAACTCGTCCTTACGGGGGCTAGCACGCGGGGCTCTGATGCGGGGATTTATCGCTGTTATTTATTTTGTGCTGATTTTGAAGGAACCATCTTCACACAACAAAGCTTTGTGCCTGGCCTCTCACGGCGTCTTTAGCAGAGCACCAGGCGAGGCAGCGAAGGGAGCAGAGCTCAGCCATGCTGTCACCTGGTCCAAAGCATCAGCTCTCAAGGGCCAGGGCTGCAGCAGACCCTTGGTCTCCCATAGCCATCTCCTGCCACCTGGAAGACTCTTCAGCTTTACTCCTGGTTAGATACCCCACAGATCCGGGTTCTGGCTCCAAGCAAACCGTCCCCTTCTCGCAGCTCCTGTGGTGGGGGAAGGCTTCTTGAGCAGCAGCCGGCACAAGAGCCTGCTCTGTACCCCGACGGTAACTCCAGCAGTCACGGTGCTGTGCAAGGAGAAAGCTCTTCAATCCACCTGCCTTCTGGCTTTACCCCTTCTGCTCCTGGTCTCTGTGCTTTGCTTCCTCTCTGTTTGCATTCCTCTCCCCAGTCTCAGACACTTTTTCTTGTCAATCAGTGTGGTTTGGGTTTAATTCCACGTTAGGCATGCTTTGTTTGTCACTGGTGAAGCCTTTGCAGGGTGGGCTCCTTCATTTAGAGAAGTCTCCTGGGAGACAGGGATGAGATTTATTTCTTGCCATACCCAAGCTAGTACTACTTGTACGTTCATCATGAGAAAGCAAACTGGTACTGATGGATGCTGTGCTGACAGATCGCCTTGATAGGGGACAGAAAACTGCAAACAGCTAACTCCTTGAAAAGGGCCCTTCCCTGCTTTTCCTCAGCAGATCACCCGGCCACATCCCCCCAGGGTGCTGTCAGCTGGGGGCTTTCAGCTGGAGGCTGCTGAAGATGCCATGATCATTCCTACCCCAATTCACATCTAGGGTTTTTCTCCCTCTCAGTGACACAAGAAAAACGGTGATGATATAAACAATGAATGACAAATAATAGGTGTCCCCAAAACACCCCAAATAATTCTTTAAGAATGTTCTGGTTGGGTATAGGGACAACAGCTAGTGAAGGATGTAAATATTGTTCCTCTGGGCCAGCCCAGCCTGGATGAGGTTGGCATCCAGGATGTCTGCAAAGGGCCTGTGCTAGCCCCATTGCCAGGCCAAGGCCAGCATGGGCTGGCAGCTGGCACCTAGCAGCCTGACCTGCAACCCCCACATCATCAAGGGGTGGTCATCCCACTTCTCTGAGAAGCATCAGGGACCCTTCTCAGATCCCCAAGCACCTGGGTTATAGTTTTGTAGCTGCATTTCGCCTCCTGAAGGGGCTAGTTCGGAGGAAAGCTTGGTTTGAAAATACCCCAGAGACTGCGGCGGTTCACTGCTGCCCGGTCCCCTCGCAGCGATGACCACGGGCACACTGGCAATGCTTCATAGATCAGCGGTTGCAGAGACCATCATACTGCCTGATGACACCCCCCGGTGCTGCACAGCAGGAAATCATAGAGCCTGCCACTTACTCGGATTTTTTAAAAGGACTGAAGTTTTGCATGGATGGGATTTGCATGTGAAATGATGCCCAGGAGGAAACCACGATGAGATAAGGCCATTGCCCTGCTTCAAGGCAGGGCCAAACACATTGGCTCCCCTGCTCAGAGCCAAACAGAACGAGGCCAGGCAAACCCAGCATCCCCCTGAGAGAGAGGAAAGGGCTTGGGGGAGCACTGCCCAGGACCTGATTAACTTGCAGCACTGGGAACAAGGTGCCACATGTGAATTCTTCAGATACTTGAGACTTTGCTGTCTATGGAACCCTGCCAACGAGCAGTCTGAGACAAAATAAAATGGCCAGGATGTCTCTAAGAGACAAGCAGATCACAGCTTGGCGTGAAGCTACTTCTGTTGGCAGCGCATAATTGATGTGAAATAAATTACAAGCCCAAACCCGGAGAAATCAGCCTGTTCTTCAGGGCACTGCCTCTAATGGGGGCTGAACACTTTCTATTTCTGGCTGAATTATTCTGGTGTGCGAAGCGTGACAGATTGAATTGCTGCCCAGCATCTTATTAGGGTTATTTACTAAAAGGCAAAAAGCTCGAGAAGACAAGATAATGACACCCGAAGTCTGCCCGCCCCTCCCCACTGTCTCCTTGCCCGGCAGCGCAGCGACATGCTGATCAGGGTGAGTGACCCGTGAGAAGCGGGCAGCGGGGACACCATCGGGCTGTGTCACCGTGGCACGGTGATAGGTTCCCTGCGCAGAGGCTTCGCACCCCACAGTGTGGTTCGGGAGGCACAGCTGGGATGGGGATGCTGGACCCTGGTCAGGGCTGGGGCAGCACTGGCTGAAGCCTGTGCAGTCGCCTTTGGGGAGGTAGGACATGGGGAGGCAGCCAGCAGACGGACAGCTTTTCCACTCTTCCTCATCTTTGAGAGAAAATTCGGACTAAATCCCTTCTAATGGGAGGCTGTTCCTCCACAAAGCCAGGCCCCCTCCCCCCTCCAGAGAGTCCCCAGGCATTTCAGATGCATCCTCAAAGCCACATTCTGCATATGAAATTACAGCTGCACGCAAGCCCAGAGCTCCCAAAATGAGGAAATATGCTTATTAAAAACATATTTATTACCCTCAAGGAGTCCTCAAGATGCGTTGTTATTAGCCTGTAATATTGCTGTTTGCTCCCCGTTGCCCATTGGGCTCTTTCGGAAGTCTGAAAAGAACATTTCTTTCCCTGCCAATTTTCTCGTTTGGCTTCACTGAACATTTCAGGGTTAGTGATGGCTCTGTTCATGACTGCTTTACTTGTGAAGAGTTCAGCACTGTGACAAGAGCGGCACTCGTGCAAGCTCCCGGGTGATGCTCTCACAGGCTGCACCAACAGCAGCTCCTTGGCCTGCAAAGAAGGGACGGTGCTTTTCCTGCCCCATTCCTAACCGCAAGGCCCTGAGAGCAACTCCTGGCAGGGCAGGTCACCCAGCCCGTGCTTTAATCCACAGAAGAATTGCCACAGGACCTGCTGTGAGTGTGTCCTGCTGGCAGCACAACAGCCCCAGCCCCTGCCTCTCCTCCCCAGCAGAGACAGGACAGACGACAGCACTGAGCATCCTCAAACCTGCAGCAGGGAAGGAAAAGAGCAGGCTAAACTCTGACCCGATGGAAGAATGTAGGACCCTTCCTTGAACATATAAAAAAATGATGGAAACGTTCCATGTCTGCTCCAGACTCACCCCCTGCCGCTGTTCTGGTCAGAGTCCCTGTGTCCGGCAGCCGGTGGAGTTCTGCGGGTCAGCACCTGTGCTGGTCGCAGGGGGAGCGACGCTTACAGCAGAGCGGGGCTTCCTCCAGCGCTCGGGTCTGCGGGCTCGGGTCTGTCCTGTCATTCCCGCTGTGCCTGGTACAGGGATCAGGTGGGAGTGCTTTCAGCTGGGGGCTGGAGGACAAAGCTGGCTTTTTCCTCAGACCCCTTTGCCCAGCAGACACCAGGTCTCAGGGTGCCCTCAGCCTATCCTGTGCCAAAACAAATACCATTAAAACATTGGCTGTTGAGCCAACCAGAGGAGTAAAAGGGCTTAACTGCGGCTGGCCCGTCCCCGAGATAATGCTGTAAGCACTGGGCTGTTTGGTACTGCTCTGGGGTTTGTAGTTCCTGGCTGTGGGTGCCGTGTCTCAGGGAAGGAAGGTATTTCCCTGGGGTTTTGTTTGGTAGGGTTTTTTTTTAATTTTTAAACAGCTCTACATTCGATCTTTGTAAAAAGTCTCTTTTTCTGGTCAGCTTTAGAGGATACATTGGATTTCTTCACTAAGTTACAAGAAAATCCCAGGAGAAGAAATCAAGGGCAAGGCTAAGGCGAGCAGTGAGAAGCAGGGATGTTTATAATGCCCTCAGGAGCT
>NW_010422654.1:26030-28259 GCF_000710305.1 Buceros rhinoceros silvestris | reverse complement strand
GGAGTGGAGGGGGATGTTTCAGGGCCCGCTGACAGTGGGCTCGGTGCTTGGCAGCCACAGAGGGACACTTGCCTACAGCCAGTTCCACCAGTAGGTTGGTGGTTGGTCAGAATTCCCTGTGTGTGGATAACCCTCCTCTCCGCAGAGGCTGGAGAGCAGCTGATGGGCACTGTGGCAGGGGAAGCAGCAGGAAAGTGGCTGCTGCGGGGGTCAGGGGGAGCCTGCCTCGGTGGCACCGCCAGCCAGCCCAGCCCAGCTCCCAGGAAAATGCCACAGAATTCAGCTGCGGGCTGGAGCCAGTGCCCACCGCTGCCGCATGCCTGGCACAATCCAGGCGTCCAGCACAAGCCAAAAATAAACGAGCGCTGTTCAAGTACTGCGCTATCCTGGGTGGTTGTCAGCTGCCACCCAGAAGATGCCCAGTGGGTTCAGTGAGGTTTGCATTGTTCGCTATTCAGAGCTAAATGCAAGGTCTGAGGGAGGAAATTCTCCAGAGACGAGCAGCGGCTGCAAGGAGCCCAGCAGCCAGCCCCCCTCTGCCTCATGCCAGCGCGGCCAACAGCGAGCCAAGGTCTGGGGCTGTGAGAGCTCTTGAAGGGCATCCAGCAGCGTGTGGGCAGCCCCTGCAGCTCAGAGCGGGGAGATGGTGCTCTGTGCCTCTGTAGCATGGGACAGCCCCTTCCTTCCCTGCCAGCCAAACCCCTGAGAGACCTGCAAAGGCTGAGGCTGGGCACAACGCACTCGTATTGCCCCCCAGGAGCTGACCCCCAGGTCAGCCGCGCTGCTCAGGGGGAGGCAATGGGTTTGGGGACACAAAGGGACCCTTGAGGGTCACCTTCCCTGCTCCAAATTCCCACTGGTTTCTAAGCTCAGCAGACCAGATGTCTGTCTAGAGCATCCCGGGGCACTCTGTTTATGAAGAGAGAAATTAAACTGCGTGTGTAGTTACTGCCACAGAGCCTGGCCTGCAAGAGCTGGGGGGGCAAATCTGGCAGAATTAGAAGAGATTTTTGCCTTAAACTTCCATGTCTCCTACACACGGGTTTACCCTGACAGTGGCTGGCAAGGCAGCATTGGTAACGCATTCCAGACCTGCCATCCCTCTCATGTTTGTGTCCTCCCCCAGATAAATCCAGCCATGCACCTATGAGCTAAAAGCCACAGAAAAAACCTCCACTAAATTCTTCTCAGCACTGCTGCAGGTTCTGGATTAGGTCCGAGAGAAACTGTCGTGCTCACAAGCGTTTTCCCTGACAAGTTTGGTGGGCTGCAGGTGCAGCACGGTGGGGCAGCGAGAGGGAGGAGAGGGCTGTGGCACCTGGTTTGGAAGACAAGGTGTCTGCGGTTACTGGTCTAGATGACTTCCGCATGGACAAGGAGAGGCCAGGACTCAAACCCGGCCCCTGCTACATTCGCACACCATCGCGTGGGGAGCCGGTGCCTGGGTGACCGTGGGCACCCCCAAAGGTCAGGGTCCAAGCCCCGGATTCAGGATCTGAGGCTTTTCTGCACGAAGGCTGAGGATTATTCCCAGCCCCAAGAGCTCCCTGAGAGGCTGGGCAGTCAGCCTGTGGTATTTCTCCAGGGAGGACCGACACTGCCTTTTCACCTGCTTTTTGTGAGCCTGGGGAATTATCCTCTTCCCAGAACAGCTGCCACTTCACACACCACAGTAATTTAACTCCGTTAATGCAGCTTTTATAATAATTGAATGCTATGGCACAGGCATCCACCTCAAAATTATATTCACCGTGGGTCAGCCCTTGCACAGGGCAATTCCTCGTTACGGAAAGGAGCTGAAGAAAGGCAACGCCAGCGGTTGGTGGCTGCGAGCAATCAGCGCTCAGCGTAAAGAGCAGTGTTTGCGTGACAGTGCCAGCCCGCGCGGCTGGGGACAGATTCCTGCCACACAGACAAACAGCGTTAGTAATACCTCATTGCACAGGCAGTGGTGGAGGCTGCTGGCGGTGGAGAGGCAAATACAGTCACAGCCTACGCTCACCCTGCCCTTTATGATCTACCGCCTTACACTGCTTTGTGCTCAACCCCTGCGCCAGGTACAGCGACCATCCCACTGTCCTTGCGGCAGAGGCACATTTACCACCGACACTTACAGTGGTGTCCCTTGCTTGTGCCACTGAAACCAGGGAGCAGGCTGCCTGTTTTCAGAGGGCACCAAGCTTTCAGCCGGTGTCTCTGAATTCCGGCTGGCTGGCTGGCTGGACGGAG
>NW_010422654.1:23688-25950 GCF_000710305.1 Buceros rhinoceros silvestris | reverse complement strand
TTCCTGCTGGCTGGCTGGCTGGACGGAGGGACAGACGGACAGACGGACGGACGGATGGATGGATGGATGGAGGGATGGATGGATGGAGGGTGGGAGGGAGGTGCTTATTGCCACCACAGATCAGCCTCTCAGAAACTTTAGTGATTGAGTTCTTCCAGTCCTCCCGCAAGACCCCAATGCCTCATTCTCTTTGGACAGGGAGGTGAGAAGGGAAGGTCTGTACTCAGCTTAGTGACAGAGAGCAGAAGGCACCTGTGCCATCACCACCACCACCTCCAGCCTCCACTCCAAAGTGGTGCCTGACCAAGACCAGGAGGGTCACATGGTTACCCGCACGCTGAAGCACTCCTAACAGGAAACCGCCCCACAAGGACAGTGTTGTTTGCTGGGCAGTTCGTTACTGCAATCCTGAGCGTGTTTATGACGAGTCCTTGGTTGGAATGACAGTGGAATTCAGAAGCGTTGGGACCCAGCAGCTTCCAGTCAGGGAAACCCTGCGAGAGTGCTCAACCCGCGAAGGCTCCCCGTCGGTGGACAGCTGGAATATGCTCTAATCTGCACCTGAATGTTGGGACAGTCCTTGGAATGGACTCTGAGGAGAAGGCAAGAGAGAGCAGTCAGAGGCAGTGCCTCGCAAACAGATGTTGCTGGTCTGAAACTACAGCTGCTGGTAAGACAGTCTGACCGGCTGCTTACGCAGGGGTCAGGCTGAATTATGCCGTGCCTTCTGGCTTTAAAAGCTTGGAGTCTGTAACTATAGAGAAGAAAACAGTGTATAATTATTTCAAAATCATACGATAAAATTAATTATCCTTGTAGCAGAGCAATACTTTGCCTATCTTCTCTAATCAGATTACTGAAGAGTTAATGGCACAGGCAAGCAGGACCCAGCATCTTGCAGGAAAGGGTGCATTTAAGTGGGCATTACATTAGGGCTGGAGCCAAGCACCGCAGTTGTTAATGCTGTCATAACTTCTGCCGAGCCTGAGAACAGCTCCAGCTCCGAGCAAACCAGCCACATCAGGGTTTGTTTGCACTGAGATAAGAAACTGCCTTGACCTCCACGGTCCATTTTCTGAAGCAAGTGACAGCCAAATTCTCTTTGCCTGGGCTTGGATCCGTCCTGCTCAGCCCCGTCCCTGCCCTGCGAGACCTCACCCTGGGAGGCATTTCTTGCTTTGTCACCTAAATCTGCTCCTGTTGCTATGGTTCTCCCACCGTGTGCTCCCCCTCCTCGTTCCTTAAGCCCTAGGAACTTGCTGTGGCACATTTCTCCCTCCACCCTCCTCAAGGTCAATGTTATATTAACTGCTTTCATCTTTCTTTCAATTTAGGCGGCTCACCAGTCTTTGTCACTGCTCTTCTCCAAGGAGCATGAGAAATAATCTGTTCTCTGTCAGTGCCATACTGACAGAGCTACTGTGAAATGTATTCTCTTTCTAAAACCAAGGAATAATTTTAATGATAAAAATTCTTTGATCGAAGAGACTTCCAAACCAAGCTGTTGCAGTCCCCTTGTCCATAATCGCAGCAACCCAAACAGGGAGGAACTGCCAAGGCTGAGCAAACGGTGCCAGATTTCAAGGCTGTCTCTTTGCTGCCCCAGCCCAGCGCCCCAGCCGTGTCCCTGGCAGCACTCAGCACAGCCAGCCTCCCGCTCAGCCGCTGCGTCCTCCTGGGCGTAAGGAGCGGCTTCAGCACACCTGGTCTGCCCAGGTTTGAGGATGATGAGGAATACATCTTCATGGTCCTCCTCTGCCCCACAGGCACTTACTCCCTGCTCTGTGGAATCAGCTTGGCTGCTGGATGTTGTTAGGATTCCCAGGGCAGCCGCCTTCTCGGTGTGCTGGGAGGGTTGTGCAGCTCTGGAAAGAACAATGAAAATTGCTTGTTGTTGTGCGAGCTCTTTTGCAAAAGCTTCTGAAATTGTTGCTCTGGCTGCCAGGGGGATGAGCAGAAGGGTCTGGCCCTGCAGTGCTGCTGAGGGCCAGTCCAGGATCTGTTTCAGGTCCTTCCCCGCTCCTCTCCTGCCATTGCTAGCCCTGACAACCTCTCATGCTTCAGGGCAAGAAAAAGCATTTTAAGAAAAACCTGCTCCGTAGCGGTAACGTACACCAAAGGAGGAGCAGGCTTTTCCTTCCTACCCGCAGTGCGTGCCGTGCCTGGCACTGTTCTGTTCACACTAAATACCATGTTTGCTGAGCACAGGGGCTGTGCCGAGGCTGCAGGGAGGGTCCAGCTGAGGCCCAGCTGAGCTCGCCA
>NW_010422654.1:17297-23565 GCF_000710305.1 Buceros rhinoceros silvestris | reverse complement strand
AGCAGGTCCAGCATCGCGCTCCTCCAGGCCCATCGGCTCATGGCCAGTACTGCATCGTGCCAGGCTGCCTGGCAGCAGTCCCTGCTGGGCTGCCAGGACTGCACCCAAAGCCGGCCCTGCTGTGATGCTGTGCTCCACGGGGCCGGGGGAGCGGTGCAGGGCAGCAGCGGGGGGTGCGGGGCTCCTCTGCCTTCGGGGGAGCCAGACTGCAGCAGAGCTGTGTGAGGCAGTGAGGCTGGTATCCGGATGAACCCCACGCTGCACCGCACAGGAGAACTCAGGCAGCCTCGTGGAAATAAACACCAAAAAAATTGAGCTCTGGCTGGAAAGGGGATGAAGCAGCAGCAGCCTCTGTCGGTGTTCTCTGAAGGGAGTGGGAGGACTGGTGCCCACGGTGGGCTGGAGCTGCCTTTCTCCAGGGAGATGTTTCGCTGTCCGCCACAGCAGCCAGAGCCAGCCTGCTGCCCACCCACCCGTGGCTTACATGCCGCTCCACGTGGGTGGAGAAATTCCTCTGTGGATTCTTAACCCTCCTGGGGCTGCGTAGGAGGCAGGCTGTGTCGCGGAGCTCTGCTGTTAGCTGGGGGTTTCATCGAGAAAGCCCTCCCGGGAAGGGCACTAGAGCTGAGCACACTGAGGAGAAGCCTTGGCTGCCACGGGCTGTGGGTGGGAAGGGATGCCAGCCCCGCCGAGACGAGATGTTCTTCTGTCCGAAAGCAAACAAAAGAGAATAGAAATTCATGTTTAATTCCCAGAGATTTTCTCCCTCAGAACAAACTGCACGCATGAGGCTCTCCTGCCTCTGACAGAGGCGGCAGCGGGGCTGAGTCTTGTCCCCCTGCGGCAGCAGCATGGCCACCACAGGCAGCCTGGCCACGATGGCTCCACATCTCCCTGTGTGGTGACACCCAGGAAAAGAGATGGACGCTGCAAGGGTGGGCCAAAGGCGGCCAAAGGCAAGAACCTGCATTGCTGGGAATGCCAGGAAAGAATGGAAGAGACAAAAAGAGCAGTTCCGAGCTAAGCTGCCAAGCTCCTCCGGGGAGGATGCGTCTCCCCAGGAGAGCCGGGCCATAAAAAATGTTCTGATTTTTCTCTTCCAGAAGGTCCTGGCTAACATTGCCAGCAGGAAGGCAGCCTCCCAGATAATACCACAGCCCGGATTTGCACAGAGAGTGGAAGCCCAGCTGGGCGGTTTCCCTTTTCAGCAGATTTCTTTAGCACAAGGGTATTTTTTCACCACTATCATCACTGTTTAGCAAATGACAGATCTGCTGGAGTGCCTCGCAGACAGCTTGGATTCACTAAAGGCCCAGCTCTGCTTCCCAGAGCCGTAGCTGCTGGGGACAGAAAGCTCCGTTTTCTCCATCTGTTGGGCACAGAAGGACTTCTTTTGCACCAAGGATACAGTTTTCCAACATTTAACTGGTTTGTTTTAGCAGCCTGCCGTGACGAGGCCATCCTTGTTCCCTGTGATCTGCTGTCAACACCTCAGACACATCTGGCTTTGCCCAGACCTAAAACTTCCAACCCGGGAGAAGTTTCTCAGCCACACGTTGGAGCCTCCTCAGCAGGTGCTGCTCCCAGCCGATGCAGCGCTGATCCCTTTGAGCTATATCCCTAATTCTTTTGCACCCACTCAGATTTCTAAGTACTTACTGGACTCTCATGTATGAGATTATTCATTGCCATAACTTTTCTCCTGTATGTCCCACCACCACTTGAAATATGAGGGTGCCAGCCCTGTTTGGTAGGTGGTGAAGAAGATATTGATATTATTTTCCTGAAACCACACTGTCAGGTCCGAAAGCAGAGCCTGACCCTTCGAATGCTTTGGCCATGCTCTGTCCACCTGACCCACCCCAGGCCCTGGGGACCTGCTTGTCGCCTGTGCTTGGCTTCGATACCCCTCTGTCCCCTTGCTCTGTGAGGAATGGTGCTCATCGCCAGTGTCACCTTTGCCCCTGTCACACAGACATTTGTCCCTGTACCAAACTTGCTGTTTGCCCAGGCCATTCATTAGGGATAAGTAGAGCAGGGAGCAATGAATGTTGCTAATTGCATATAATTATAGATACCAATTCTCTTCTTATGCTGTATGTGTGTGTCTGTTTATAGGGCAATTACACAGTGAATGGGATGCAATTAGAGTGATCTATACTGAAGGGCGGCACTTGTCAGGAGTGCTGAACTGGATGGACTCCAAAGGGGAATGCCATCTCCTTCACCGGAGTTCCAGAGAATCAAGATCTCGCCGGGTTCTTCAGCCTCAGCCCTGACCATCGAGGGTACTTTTCACAAGCCTGTCGTGTTCTGCTGCCCCTGCGGTGCATGGATGTCGCAGTAATTCTCTGTCTCTACTCGCCATACCCTTCTCTTAGCTTTCCTTCTCCTGCCATTCCTGTTCTCTTGGCTTAAGCATATGTACTGCTCAGAAACTCGTGTCACAGCTTTAGCCAGGACTTCGAGGGCAGCTTAAGCAGGAGGTGAGTGACCATTGGATGCCACGTGTTCACGCTGTTCCCTGCCATGACACCAGTTTGCAGGTCTTGGTCTTGGACAGAGACCTGTGCAGCTGCAGCTACCTTGGGAGTGTCAGGGGAGCAGAAGGTGCTCTCCCCTCCTGGTCCTGCTTGCTGAGATGGAAGAGGTTGTCTATTTTTACAGGGCTCAGCAGAGGGAGGGCAAACTGGCTAGAGCTCCTGAACGGTGCTGCAGGACGAGTAAGAAGGAACTTGGCGGGGAGTGCTGGGGAGGGAGCGTTCCCCACTGCTGCCTTTTCCCTCCATTCAACAAATAAACAAACTCAAGTCCCCATCGTTGTCAGTCTGGCACTTTTTACCAGAAGTGGCACCTAAAGCAGTGCAGATGAAGTTGGGTCAATAAAGTGTCTGCTAAGAATAGCTGCACCAACGTCACTTTGGGCTTTCTGTGACATTTACCTGCGAGTTCTCACATCCTCTCTGCAGGGGTTACTCAAACAGGCACGTGGTTTAGTACAACCAGGTTTTTGCCTATACACAAAGGCAACACCTGAACTCAAGTTGGACTGTGGATGCGTCAGAAAAATGTGTCAGATGGACTTTGACCAAAGCTCCTCTGGCTGTTCCTGACGTTGGAGAAAACCACGATGCAGTTTGATGGGGGTTTGTTAATGTGGGCACCACGCTTGCCTGGGAAGAACACCCCTAGCACTCCCACGTTCCCACAGTGACCTATTTGAAAGTCATTAATCGGCGCAGTTAGAGCCTGTCCGTGATGAGAGCGCCCACGCGTCTGCACGACCCTTGGTCAGGCATTTCAAACCAGGGGGCAAAAAGTGTTTAATTTTGTGGTGTTTCACAAATCCAAAAGGAAACTAAATCCTCCCCACAAATTCTTTCAGGCTGCTCAAAGCCCATTCAGCTTTCTGAGTTCATTACACCAGGGGGATCGAGTTATTGTGTCCTGTGTCTCAGCTGTTGTCTCTTTGTTTAATTTTAACTCTTTCACTAGTCGACTGTAGCCCTGTATTAGAGAGGCAAATGTTTGTAATCGCTCTGAGTAGCACATTAGATGAGTATGAGTAAAGCATGCCATAAATGAGTAACTGTAACCGGCAGCTTACATCATCCTTTCTTTAGTTAAGCTAAGAGGAACTGAGGTGATGGGCAAATACTGGAGGTGAGAGACAGAGATGAGTCAGGACTTTCCGTCAGAAGAATGTCAGAAGATGCAAAGACCAAGAGACGTACTCTTCTCCTTATTTTGACTAAGGTAAGATGGCAGAAATGTCCCTAACTGCCCCCTCTGGAGTTCAACACTTTGCGTTATCCATCAGAGCTACACAAAGGGGTCTCACACTGCGGCTGAGTTCCTCTGACCCTGCAGAGGTTCTCATCTGCAGTGGCTCATCCCTTCCTAAACCCTGAGGTCTGAGTTTAACCGGGGTAAGACTTCCTTCCTTCGCAAGGATTCCCTTTCACATCTCCCAGTTCATCTTTGCTGTGATCCCTTTTACAGCTCTTTCCTATTTTCATTGTACAGCCACATCATCTCCATTGGCATTGATCCCCCACAGACCAGTGCACGAACTCGCTGTGTCACGCTGGCAGCGTCTTGCCCTTTGCTCCGCAGCGTGCTGCGTGCTCGGACCCCTGGCTCATCTCCTGCTCCCTTTTTGTCTCCACAAAAGCCAGTTTGCTTTGGCTCACGTGAACTGCTGCGCCCCTGCAGCCAACGCCTGGGGGTTAGCACATCTCCCCTCTCCAGTGGCAGCTTCCTCGAGGCAGGAGACAGTTTTCAAATGCCGGCACCTGAGACGAGCCTGTGGCTGCCTGTTCCCATTGGCACCGCCACGCTGTCTGTCAGATGAGATAATGGGATGAGTATCCATACATTTGCATGACGAACAGAGGAACTGTCTGCAGCAGCAGAGACCTGCACTTCAGGGGCTATCTCGCAGCCCTTCTCCCTTTGAAATGTCACCCTCCAGTAGCTTCCCAGAGGGTGACTCTACCCAGAGCACTTACGGCTGCAGATTCGAGCGAAAAGTTAATTAGGAATAACAAAGAGAATGGAGGAAAGGACTCTGTGCTCTGTCCTTTTGGCATTAGGCAATTACCGCCCAGCTTGTTTCAGAGGTTTATGCCTTTCTTCAGGCAGGGCTTGGCTGGCGCTCCTCGTGTGGAACTGGAGAGCATCGCATACCACAAGCACTCACCTCTCAGCTCAGCAGCTCTTTTTAACCTGCTGCTTTGTGGCTGCCTCCAGTACCTATGTTTAATAAATATTTAAATTCTGGAATAGCTTTATACTCTGTGCACTTAATCTCTTAAAATCATGTTGCCATCAGAGCGCCCCTCCCATGAAGCACTGGTGGCAAAGTGCCTCATCTCCGCTGAAAGCTTTTCTGACTCCCAGCTGTACTTGCTCTTCTTTTTCAGCCAGGCTTTCAAAACGACATACACAAACAACCAGCTGCTAGATATTTATGTGGAACATTAGCCTTGCAATTAAAGGGAGAGAAAAAGAAGCTCTGCTTTGGGTCCTTCAGTGTTTCATTACTGCCTGTTCTGCTCCGTGTCTGCGTTCTTTGAGAAGAGAACCGCATTTCGGGGCCCAGCTGCAGGCAGGTCCATTGACCACCACCTGCCTCGGGAATTATCCGTGCTAAGCCAAACCAGTGCTGAAGGTTAGGAGTGACTTCCCAGCCCTATCAGCAGCTTCTTCCTTTGGGTCAAATGAGCGTAGGGAAAAAAAGGTCCCTGTCTGGAGGTGGAGCCCATCTACCGACAGAGAGGTTGTGGAAAAAAGTGGTGATTGTAAAGATTAGGACAGCTTCCCAGCATCTTGTGGTGGTAACCGTACCTGCTGCAATGCTGTGGCGGAGGAATCAGGAGTGAACTCATCTCCAAGCAGTGCCACTCCCTAGCTCTCACCAGCTGGAGCCAGTGAGCCACCGGAGCTGGGGAGGAAAGGGATCCCCTGCTCAGCAGAAGAGCCCAGCCCGCTCTTGTACACCTGGCAGGCAGGACGGAGTCTCCCGTCTCCCACCCAAAGGATGCCCGGGAGGCTCATTAGGGGCAGCCCCATGGCTGGCGGGAGTTCATGGCACCCAGAAAGAGTCAGACATGCAGATGTCGCATTTTCTTAAGACGAGAGATTTGAGGGTCACTGTGTCAGCGGTGAAGGGGAGATGAGCATGGGGAAGGAAAAGGCACATCACCCCCACAAACTCACAGCGCTCCCATGGTAATACTGTTATCACTTCCATTTCACATATGAGGAGAACAAATGACACCGTGGCACACCGAGTGAGAGAGAAGTTTCCTGGTTTCTACTCCTAGCTCTGCGTCTCGCTCTTTGTCTGGTCTCCAGACCAGATACTCGCCATGGTCAACAGCACTTCATTTTATCTCTCTGCCGAAGAGCCGTAAGAAAGAGCTGCTCTGAACGTTCCCTTCACTGCTTTTAAAGCAGTTCTAGATCAGCTTTAAATAATTTAACCACTATTAATTTACACTCACATGGTGAGTAACGGCAGCCAGGAACGCCCCCACCCGCACTCGCGATCTCACACCCTTTGACGGGCTGCTCTCACCCGGACGGAGGAGCAGTTGGCGTCTGGACTCCACGCATTTTGCCATCTGACAGGACTTAATTAAAATTTGCTTCTGCACATCAGGGTGTCTGGCCCCACCGCCGGTATCAGTCCCGGGCACAGTGCTGGGCGGGAGCTCGCTGCGCAGGGCCATGCTGGGGCCAGCCCTTTGGCTTCCCTTTGTCC